>NC_141601.1:58269824-58492324 GCF_047967505.1 Dipteris shenzhenensis | reverse complement strand
GAGAGGTGATTAACAAGGCAATAAGGCGGGTTTTTTTTTAATTTATTGATGTTAAATTTGAATAATCACAATAAAGTATGCGGCGCATTGTGAGGGCTCCAAAAGATGGGCTAAAACTACTCCACATGTAATAAGAGGGGCTAAGATAGAAGGTTGATAATGCACATATTGCAGAATGGTCGCATTGCCACATCAATGTACCATGTGGAGAGAGAGAGAGAGAGAGAGAGAGAGAGAGAGAGAGAGATGAGCAATGACCTAGATCCATTTTGAAAATCACCCAAACATTATTGAAATAGTGAGATTTATAAATAAAAACTACTATTTCATTCCTAGATAACCTAAGATCCCACCTTGAGACCCAGTGGAGCGGGTCTCTAACCTGTCATAGACGGGTAATGCAACGAGAGGGGGGGAAGGAGGAGAGAGAGAGAGGAGAGAGAGGAGAGGAGAGAGAGAGAGAGAGAGAGAGAGAGAGAGAGAGAGAGAGAGAGAGAATACGATATAATCTATATTTATTATAATATATATATATATAATATGTACATCTATATATATATATATATATATAATATTATTTATATCTTATATAGATATATAATTCCTCAAAGGGAGAGAAAGGGGAGGAAGAGGGGAGAGGGGAAAGGGAGAGGAGAGGGAGCGCGAGAGAAGAGGGAGGAAGAGGGGAGAGGAGAGCGAGCAGGGAGGAGAGAGGGAGAGGCTGGAGAGGAGTGAGGAGAGGTTGAGCGGAATGAAGCTTAATCGTGAGCGACGAGAGGTTGATAGAAATAATTTGAGCCCTTTGAGATGAGAAGCAGCGAAGCGATTAATTATCACCTTCATGACTAAAGCATTTCTAACATCTTCTTGTAAGCACCCTTTTATTGTAATTGGGAGGATGAACTAACAAAGCAACAAAGCGGGTCTCTTACTTGTCGTAGACAGGTCAGGCTACTCGTAGAACATATGTCTTTACAATAAATTCAAGATATTAAAGTTTTGCATCACTGCATGATCTCCAATCTTTATTAATGATGCTCTTTGCTAGAGGCTTACTCAATCTAGTTATACATTTCGTTTAAATACTATCCATGTTATTGATAGTGGTGCCTACTATTTGAGTCTTTTCCAATCCTGAGTGGTACTTAGTGGAGGCTTACCCAAACTATTGATGGTACTCATCGCTTGCCAGATTTGCTTGCATATGTTCTAAAATATGTTAGTTGTGATATGTTGCAACATTTAAACAAGCATCATTCTTAAAAATTGTAAGTACCTGGAGCAAGCAACAAGTAACATATCTTTGTGTTAACTTTCTAATGTTGTCCCTAGTCTCGATTCTCACACAAATTATATGTATTATTGTCTTAAAAAGTTTTATATTGGAAGCTCTCTTTTTTTGCATGTTTAGACTCCCCTAGACCATATATACAAATTTCCTATGTGAGTGGGGGCTAGAATAATAGAATTATTTCCCCCCCATATGAGGCGCATGGTTAGATGCACCATGCACAAATTTGGGTGGAGAATGGCATCCACACGGTGATGATGCGAGCAAAGTTAGACACTACCACATGGGCTATCGAAGGTGGGTAGGAGCTTTGAAAGAGGGTGAGCTTGTAGGCTAACATAGTAGGGCTAATACATCACGTACAACAAGTACAATAGAGGGAATCTCCAATAGTAATACAACAATAAGAGAGGATATGGAGGTTTTACAGGGCTTGCAACACATCGTAACAAATAAGAGGCAATTTATGCATAGGCTATTGCATTTACAGGCCCCAAATATAGGTCTATTGGTCAATGGTGGTAGACCAGTAGGCTTGGGCTATACAATAGTCTACTAGGTTAATAGACTCATTAACTAGATTGGCCAATTTGTGCAAGCAAGGCATTTCCAAACTAAATAAAGGGTCCCATTGAAGGGCAATTTAGGAGTTCAATTTGGGGGCAACCCTCACCCACCATGGAGCATCACTTGGTGCATACCTATCCTCGCAGGAGAGCACATCTATCTAAGAGAGTTGTCTAAGAAACTTGCACTATAGATGGCCATTAAATCTCATGGAGCACACAACTTGACTGCACGTGTTACAATCGGACTCCAATCGGAGCAGTACATGTACTCACCGTAAAGTATTGAGCAACACATTGTTGTCAACTTTGGGATGTCTATGGGAGCTCTCTCTAAGATGTGTTTGGCTCAACATTTTGGAATATACCTTGAGATATTTGGGACTCTTCTATTGTTACCTATTACTCCATATTTGGTGCTTGTGCATTCTCTATTGTGCACACGAACTTTGAAGTCGTTGGATGAAGCATTTCCTTTTTAGGTTCTCGAGATTCTTCTGTTGTATATGTCATTTCTGCCACATGGGGAAACTAGCTAGGTGTTTAAGTTTGTCTGACATGGTATAAAATCCAAGCTACCTATCTCAAGATCCATGGGATGATGGTGTGCTTGGAAGAAGATCTGAGATCATAGGGTTTCAAAGGAGGGTGAGATCTAAAGCCAAGAGACGTATGCCTTGGCGATCAAGCCATCCAGCTAGAGATTGACTTTGACAACCAAAAGAGGAGGGTAGCTTTCTCACTTTGTTGAATACAAGGGATTGCAAAGAGAGAACAATCCCCCAGGGATAGAGACACCGACACTTGCATTGAGAAAGCCCAATCTGAAAGCATTCAGAAGCTTGTTCCATGAGTAGAGATGCAGCTGTCCTCATTGCAAATCCCTTGATCACTAGTGACGTTTTAATTCAGTACATGCCACCACAAATATTCCTTCACATATTTGCATCTACAGTTGTCTCTGTGTGCATGTTTGCATCACATTCAGATCGAACATATCTGAAAAGTTTACTTCCCCCCTTGGTCTGATTCCTGCGTGCACTTGCCGTGCCACTTATTCTCTTCATTGTTTATTTATTCTGATGTTTCTATTGTTCCTTTTCATTGCCAAGAAAGAACCTTTTATCTTGCCCTAACGTTCCCTACTGATGCGTAATATAGTATTATGTGTTACTGGTAAGACACAGATCCCTTTAACCCCTCCAGAATTCTATTGCCTTCATAGCTTTTCCAAGTGCAAGTAAGCTATCATTCCCCAATTAAAGGCATCTCTATGTCAATAGGATGTATTTTTTTCCCAAAAACAAAATGTTCTTCCCTGCACTAGCTCATCTAATTTCAACATATCACTGAATAAATCCTGTAAGGGTTTGCTAAACTTCCATATAATATGGCAAATAAAAAATAAATGGTAGTTACAATGATCAAGCATGTAAGCTACAAGGTAGTGCTCAGATTGATCGTCCAATCTAAAAATTATGAGAATTTAGACCCAGAACAATGCCTCAGGCAGCTTTTTCCTTGGGCCTCTCCAGACTAAAAAACAGCTGGAAGACCCAGGATGCGACCAATGATCCAGTTAGAGGTGCAAGCCAATAGACAAATAAATGCTCCAGACTACGATGGCTGTCATTGGCATAAGCCCATCCAAAAGCCTGCAAAAGTATCCACCCACAAGGCATCATGGACATGAATTTTCCATGTACTACACATAAACAACCCAACATCTGCATATTCTCAATACAACAAGCATACATCATAATATTATCTGTTTGTCAGGGTATGAAAAGGTTGGGATAATAAAACTCTTACATTGACAGGGTTCATCGCTGGCCCTGTGTAGCCTGATCCAAGTAAGATCAATGGGACCGTTGACAGTATGATTACCCAGTTCTTTAAGAATGGGCTCTTCGGTCCCTTTAAGATTGCGACTAGAACAACAAAAGTGATTATGAAGGTCAAAATAAATTCTGCCATTATTCCTCTATAGAAATCTACCATCAGCTCAGGCCCACGCAGTAAATGACTGTATGATGGAGGCATCAGTTTTTTTGCTGCTAAAATTCCTCCCACAGCTCCCACAGTCTACAAAAGGTACAAACGAGTCTTTAATAACAAATTCTCTTACATGAGAACTTAGAGAGTTAACATTGTGAATCTATCTGTAATAAGAACTTTCAGCAGGAATTTTAGCACAGAAATTAAGCAATCAGCATTCCCGCAAAGAGAGGCTTCAGAAAGGTGCTCTAAAACTCCAAATACAAAGTGTTATACCCTTTTCATCAAGACAGCATTTAAACCTGTCTTTGGAGTTCTTTTATTTCCTGTTCTTTTATCAAAATGAACTATCTGTTGAGAGCACAGAACTGCATCACACTTTATGTCCAGGCCCTTACCCTATTTAGATATCCAAGTTCTAGGCTTCTTTCCTAGCAAAGAATTCTAATATCATAATGCTTCTTGTTCTTAGCTCACTAATGTTCTAGCTTTCTTCTAGTATTCAATTCCAGCTCTCCCTTCCTTGGCTAGCCATGTAATTTTAAAGTGATTCTAAATCTTACCACTGCTTGATGAGGTGCAATGCAAAGGCAGGAACGTGACTGAAGGTGGTGGTGCCAACGGGTGCTACCGTGGATGGACATATGTACGAGGATGGTTTGCTTGTGCAGGACCAGATCTGGAGGAGCAGGAGCCACTGGTTGAAAAGCTAGGAACCGAAATCGACACCGGATTGTGCTAGAGAGTTTCATCATGGGAGCTACTGAGGCAACGTCATCGACATGTTGGCATTGGGCCGAGATGTGTCAGTGAGAGGGGGTGTTGGAAAGGCCACCTCCGCATCTGTAAGCCCCCAAATGAGGAGAAAGAAAGAAAGAAAGGAAATTTATTAAACTCTTCGGAAGACCGGTGGGTCTATGAGATTGTGAAAATCCTAGTACAAACGAGTTGTGAGGGTGGAGCTACTAAACGAGCATCCACACCAATGCAGAATGCAAAAAATGCAGAGTGGTACAACATAGTGATGTCGGTGGTCGACTATATATCAATCTCATCATCATCATCATCCTCATCATCAGGACATCAGGGTGGATGAGGCAATGGAGGCATGAAATCAGTGATAGAGTGCTATCGGCCACTCACGGGTGCAGCCCTGTGACGTCTCTTGGTCATAGCTCTACGCCTAACAAGGGCTACAGTAAGCCTTGTCGGCCAGGCTCCGACTCTAGAAAGTGAAGATCCAGAGTCATTTAGTGGCTCAAAAACTATGGAAATTGACAACAAGAACGGAGGCGAAGCCGGAGGATGTGGTGGACAACAAGGGGAGGATACTCATACCAATAGATGGAGAGGAGCTCGAAGCATGGAAAGATAGAGATGCCCATGCCCTGGCATTGACCATAGGGACTACAACGGACTCTGTACTTCCTCACATCAAGACGACCGACACGTTAGTGAAGGCGTGGGCCATTCTGAAGCATCTATACGAGACAAATAACACATCCCAAATCTTGCTTCTTCAACCGGGGAGTCATAAAACTTTGTGAAGGTGAAGGACAAATTGGAGTGCTTGGAATCTTCCACGTGCGTGGTTGTTGATACTGACAAGAGGGTGGATTCCATGGAAAGCCCTAGGGTTTCATGTTCAGATGGTTGCTGTAATTCGAGGGCTTCTAGGGTGTGCCCACCTAGAGAGAGGTGTAGTATTGATGTCCTTTCTCATTGCATTTTTGCAGGTTGTTTGGAAGTTTTGCCAAGGCACATTGATAGGGCAAGTTAGGCTGAAGTTAAGCCTAGAAACGGGTTGGATTAAGCTTGGTAAAAGGCCACATTTGGGGCAGTAACAATTAAACATTCCAAGTTTGGGCCAAAAATGCATGCCAACACCCTAAACAAGGTCCGGTCAACCAACCTGACCAAAGTAAGTTTCGGAGCGACCAAAACCAGGAAGGGAGTGGATTGCAAGGCTGGCGAGGTGAAGCTTGGATTGGAGCTTCGCTCTAAGCTTCCATGGTAATGAAGTTTTTTGCTGATGGCGATCTCACACACAGAGAAGAGGCAAAGAAATGGATAGAGGACTATGATGGGAGAGATGAGAAGGAGAAGGAGGTGTGTGTCACTTTCTCATTGCTTTGCATGCAATTGTTTTCTCCCTCATTGTGGCTTTCTTGAAAGTTTGTTGTTCGATTTGAAACATCCCCCCCCTTCCTCTCTCTCTCTCTCTCTCTCTCTCTCTCACCAGGGATTATCGTCGACTAGTCCGTCGCAAGAAGCTAGCCTTCCTGCGCCAGAATGAGGATACACTACTGAACATTCTGTTTAGTAGCAACTCCAAGGATTTCTGGAGGAAATTCCTAGAACGCCGATCCCCCTCCCCCCTCACGAACACTTCCCTCTGGCACACCTACGCACGCACACTCTATGAAATCCCTGATCAGCCCTCTCCCGACCTCTCAGCCACCCCACGCCCCAATTCTTGTATCCTCTTTACAACCCAGGGAGTCACCCACGCAGCGCATAAGCTTCATAATGGTCGAGCTAAGGATCATGAGGGCCTATGCATAGAGTTTGTTGCCTATGGCATCAAAACTCTAGC
Source organism: Dipteris shenzhenensis (assembly GCF_047967505.1). Classification (NCBI taxonomy): domain Eukaryota; kingdom Viridiplantae; phylum Streptophyta; class Polypodiopsida; order Gleicheniales; family Dipteridaceae; genus Dipteris; species Dipteris shenzhenensis. The sequence goes on along the minus strand of NC_141601.1, from coordinate 58,485,873 downwards.
CCCCATCCTGGCAACGCTGTTCAATGAAGCTGTCTGCCAAGGGTTCCCCAGAGCCTGGACCCTGAACACTATCATACCCATCCACAAAGCAGGAGATCCCATGGATCCATGGAATTACAGGACCATCATGGTTGGACATGTTATGTCCAAGATCTATGCATCAGTGTTAGATGGCGAGGTCAGTGCTCGCGCAGAGATACAGGGGCTCAGGGCTTCCGGATAGGCCGGCTTCAGGACGGATCACTCGACTTACGATCACATTTTTACACTTAGAGGGATCATTGAGGAGGCCAGACACAGGAGACAGAGAGTATATTGTTGCTTTGTGGATTTCCGCAAGGCATTCGACACCGTTCCCCGCGCCCGACTCATCAGACGTCTGCAGGAGTTAGGCTACGACTCGGTGATTATCTGGGCAGTAGTAGCTCTCTATGAGCGGGTGACGGGGCAGGTCAGGATTGGCACCAGCTGGACCCCAGAGATCACGAGCACTATCGAAGTCAAACAAGGATGTCCCTTGTCACCGACTCTATTTGGCCTCTACATCGACGAGCTCGAGACCACCATCAGGACACTCGGAGGTGCAGGCTGCTCTCTTGCGGAGACTGCCATCCAGATTCTCCTATACACAGACGATGTAGTACTACTATCCTCTTCTGCTACTGGTCTTCAGTGACACTTGGATGGACTTCAGGCCTTCTGTGATACACATGACTTGAAGGTCAACCTTGGGAAAACCAAGGTGATGATCTTCAACACTTCTAGACCCGCTATGCACCGAGAGCAGTTCCTCTTCCCCGGCGACCCTGTTGAGATAGTTGACTCCTACACATACTTGGGCGTTGTCTTCTCAGGCCCGATCTTCACGATGCGCCCGGCCATGTAGGCCAGGATCAGCCGGGGATACGCCGCTCTTGCTAGGCTGGAGCGACAGTGCTACCACTCCCACTTCCAGGACCCGCGGACCAAGTCTCTCCTTTTTGATTCTTTGGTCCGCCCAGCAGGCATGTATGGTAGCCCTTGGTGGGGAGTCGACCTTTTAGACACAGAGTGGGCTCGAGTTGAGCGCCTGCAGATACTGATGTTTGCTCGGATGATCCGTAGCAAACCATCAGTAACACACCAGATCATTCTAGCAGAGTTCGGCGCCTCACCCCTACAGCTTGATGAGGCTTTTCAGGCTATCACCTACCTCCACAGAGTCAGGGATTTTGGCTCCTCCACTGACGGTCACCTCCGCCTACCTTGGTTAGCCCTATTCTCCTCTATGGCCTTATCCGCCGTTGATGGGGACCAGCGATGCTGGTATAGTCGTCTTTCCAGTTGGTTTACCCGACTGGGCCTCGACTTAGACCGGTTGCCTCCTTTTCAGTATAGCCTCGACGCTTCACCATCTCCTCTCTCCCCCACGGACCAGGAGATCAACCGGCTCATTCGGGCGGATCTGCTCCAGCTCCACACCTGGCGGACATGGTTTCTTCACTCCGAGCTTCCTGTGAAGCTCGACTTCTACCGTCGACACTGCCTCCAGATCTCACAAGAGGGCTTCATCACACCTCCGGGTTACACACAACTTCATCTAACATGCGCTTCGGATCTCCCTCGGTCAGTTTAGGGTCTCGTCACACCGATTACGGATCGAGAGTGGACGCGCAAAGGGTATCCGGCGAGAGGACCGCCTTTGCCCACTTTGCGACTTACAGGAGATCGAGTCGGAGGAGCATTTTGCTTTCAGATGTCCTATCTATTATGCCATTCGAGGCCGATACCACTGCCTCATCCGCAACGGATTCGGCTCCCTCCCACACATGCTACAATTCCCGGATCAGCGGTGCCTAGCCGCTTTCTTACATGAAATGACCCACCACCGAGATACTTCTCTCCGAGCACGACGACACGAGCAGCACACACAGCGTGAGGACACCCAGCGGCCTATCACTGACTTCTTTCAGTCACAGGATACCTCTTCTCAGTCTAGCCGACGACGCGGACGTGAGCGAGAGCCAGAGCCACGACAGCTACGTCAGCGGACAGACTATCACATCCAGGTCCATGACATCTTGTCTCTGCTCTCGGCCCGCCCCACTGGGGTTACCGTTGCCCTCATCCACAGGGCCACCCGCCGCCCCCGACGACAGAGCTCGACTAGGCCGCGTGACGTCACAGGCCAATCATCTATCGCAGGGTTTTTTCCAACTTCCCATTTGATGGCCCCTCTATGATTGGTCTCTGACGATCACCACCTGCACATGTATACTGTATCTCCTCCCTCTGCCCCGTTTTTTTTGTGCCCCCCCTTCTTCTTCTTTGTATCATCTGGAGGTAGACACAAATTTTTTGTATCAGGACTAGACACATAGTCCTTCATAACCTCTTTTTTGTAGAAACGGTTGGTTGGCCCATTTTGAGACCACCACCGTTATGCTCATTGTATCAGTTATCTTTAGTCTCATAGACCTTCACGGTCTCCCGAAGACTTTAATAAACTTTCTTTCTTTCTTTCTCTCTCTCTAACCAACCATACAGGTCGGTTTAGTCGGTCAGGTCAGCAGGGCTCTACCCCCTACAAATAGGGCCCCCTTGTATGATACTTGTCTCATGTATGTTGCCTCAATGACACATATGCCCTCAACATATCCTCTAAAATCTGGTTGACTCTCTCCATCTGACCATCTGTTTCAGGATGATCCCCACTACTCATTCCCAACTCAGTCCTTAGTGTCTCAAATACCGCTGTCCAAAATTGACCGGTAAATCTGACATCTCTGTCTGACACTATGGATCTAGGCAATCCATGCAGACGAAATATATGTCTAATAAACAAATCCGCCACTTGCAAGGCACTAACAGACTCTCTAGTCGGAATGAAGTGAGCCATCTTGGTTAGACGATCAACCACCACAAGGATAGAATCATATCCACTGTCACCACAATGTAAATATCCTAAGTCAAAGTACAGTTGACCATTTATTTGATCATAATTAAAGTGTTTTATATGTGTTAATTATGGTCAAATAGTTCTTTTAATGGTCAAGGGATTGACTATGGTCAAAGATACTTGACTCTATTCAAGTAAACCTGACTTCGGTCAAGGAGACTTGGTTTATTACCAAGAGGGTTAACTGCGGTTAACCAGAGAACTACAGAGCTGACTACGGTCAGAGAGTGTTGACTTCGGTCAACAAGACTTGGCATGCGCCAAGAGGGTTAACCCCGGTTAACCAAGATGTGCCAACTTCGGTTGGAGAGACTTGGCTATAATTAAGGCGCCTCGACCCTTGGTCAAAGCTCCTTAATTATAATCAAGAGTGTTGACTCCGGTTAACTAGAGAATAAATATATATTTTTATATTTGTTTAGGTATGCACATGTGTTCAGTGGGGACGCCCACCGTGACTAGAATTAGTCCACAGTGTGTTATTTGCATGCAAAGCGCTAACAATTAATGGGTGCCATGGTGGTGCGCTTTAATTAATTGTTGCAGGTACTAGGAAGAGTTATTTTTTCCTAAGCGCTATGGGAGCCTGACAAGCATCTAGGAGGCAGTTCGTGTGACCAAGTGCTTTGAAGACTCCAGAGTGGCCCTTAGTGGCACGTAATAGGACTTAGTCTAGATTTTAGACAAGTGACATGTTGCCAATTTGAAATGAGCTTGAAGCTCTTGTAAGGATTCACGTTTTTGGATTTTTGTATGGGCAGCTCTATGCTGAACTGTGTACTCGAAAACCTTCGGGGGGGTCCAGCCCGACGTTTTGTCCTGGGCCGTAGTGCATCTACAGAGAGAGGGAGTGAGAGAGAGCTTATGAAAGTGTAATTGCTGTCTTTTATGAGCTGTAATTGCTGTCTTTTATGAGCGAGTAGGTTACATCCACCTTGTGTCGTAGGCAGCCCCACAATAAAGTCCATGGAAATGCTCTCCCACTTACTTAGTGGTATCTCTAAGGGCTGTAAAAGTCCAGGTGGCTTCACTCGCTCGGCCTTGCTTACCTGACACAAAAAACACCGTGTCACATATTCATGAATATGCTTTTTCATCTTTGGCCAAAAGAAATCTCGCTTCACGAGATCATGTGTCTTCTCGACTCCTGGATGTCCCGCACATGGGCTATCGTGGCACAGTCGAATGACTCTCTGCCTGAGATCATTCTAACTAGGTACTACAACCTTGCCATTTCTTTTCAACATACCATCCCTTATGGTATATCTTGCATATGTTTGGCCTTTTCTCGATGCCAGATCATCCTTTTCTTCCCCGGGTCTAGACACATGAGCTTTAGGCCATAAGCTTTGGACAAACTCGTCCACCTTTTGAGTTTCTCTAATCTAGGTCATTAGAGCACTCTCTAATACCGTAAAACTCATATTGTGCATAATGCGAGACAACGCATCAGCAACCTTATTATCCTTCCCTCTTCGGTACCGAATCGTCAAATTAAACTCATGCATGAGCTCTGCCCACCTAGCTTGGCGGCCCCTCAAGTCAAGTTGTTTACAAAAATGTTTCAGAGTATCATGATCCACATCCACATAAAACTCTGAACCATACAAATAATGCCTCCATGTTTTCAAAGCATGGATAACAGCATATCACTCCAACTCATGAGTTGGCCAATTCCTCTGAGAGGGAGAAAGCTTCTTGCTTTCAAAGGCTACTGGCCTTCCCTCTTGAAGGAGAACTCCTCTTACCGCAATGCCACTTGCATCGGTTTCCAGGAACAACGGTTTCTGGGGATCAACTATTTTTAACAATGGTCCTGTGACCACAGCTTGTTTTATGGTGTTAAAACTTTCTTGTTGACTCTGTCTCCATATAAAAGGTACTTTATCTCAGGTCAGATCAGTCAATGGCGATACTATTTCGGAATATCCTTTGATATGCCTTCGATAAAATTGGACAAATCCCAAGAACGATCGCAAAGCAGTCAGACTCTGAGGGATTGGCCAAGTCAGTATCGCAGCCACTTTCTTTGGATCCATTTCTACCCCCTCTGGAGTAATTATGAATCCCAAATATTCAAGCCTAACCATACACAGTACAGTTTTCTTTTTATTTACATAAAGACTGGCTTTCCTCAAAGTACTGAACACTATTCTTAAGTGTTCACGATGCTCAATAATACTTTTACTGAACACTAGAATATCGTCAATAAAATGTACTGCAAACTTTCCGATATACGGACATAGTAAATCGTTCATAAGCATGACGAATGTAGCTGGAGCATTCGTAAGTCCGAAGGGCATTACCAAAAACTCATAATGACCAAACCTGCTTCTGAAAGCGGTTATATGCACATCCTCGGTCCTAATCCGGATCTGATGGTAGCCACACGTAAGATCTATCTTGCTGAAAATCACGGCTCCATGTAATGCATCTAGCAAATCATCAATCCGAGCCATCGGATACCTGTGCTTAATAGTGATATTATTCAATGCTCTGTAATCTATACAGAGGCGAAACGTATCATCCTTTTTCTTCTTTAATATCACTAGCGAAGCAAAAGGTGAGAAACTTGGTTGAATCTGCCCCAACTTGAGGTATTCTTCCAATTGTCTATGCACCTCCGCCTCTTCAGTAAAACTCATTCTATAGGGAGGTCTATTTACAGGTTCTGCCCCCGGGATCAATTCAATCTTATGTTGAACATTCCGCTCTGGAGGTAACCCATAAGGTAACTCATCCCTGAAACATTCAGAGAACTCCTCTGCTATAAGATTAGCCATCTTGGCCATCTCACCACTTTGCGCAACATCAGTGCTAGCCGAAGAATCATCAACCGGCTCTACCGATGCTGTACAAAGGAATAAAAACTCTTCTTGAGCTTTTCGGATTTCCATCCGGTCCCTGAGGTATATCTTTTTCACCTCGTAAGACATAAAGCACATCATTCATCTTGAATTGATATACGTGCTTTTTCCAATCAATGGCTGGATTCTTCCTAGAATGCCACGCCATACCCAGGGCTATATCTGCATGAGCAAGCTTAGTCATTTTAAAATCAAGCTTCTCAGCATAGTCCTGAATACGAAGCTCCAACTGGGTAACCCTTTGGTCCCATATTTCAGTTGAACTTTCATCTGCCATCCTGATTGTATACGCATAGTCAGATGGGCTAATCTTTAACTTCAGCCTTTTCACGAGCTTGGAGTTAATCACATTGTGCGTTGACGCCGAGTCAAACAACACAATGACATCATGATTGGCCACTTGCCCTTTCATCTTAATTAACTCCGTATCATTAAAGGCTGTATACCCCGTTGCTACGGGCCTAGATAGGATGTTATCAGGTGCACTCGTTACTAGCTTAGCAACAGACACACATAACAAACAAGGTCCTGACCTCTGAGAAGATCCCGCTAGCTGAATCTGCATCTGTTCCGCTCTGGGACTTCCCTCCATTTCCACGTCGCATTTTGAGACTACCATCTCAGCCATCCAACGATCCTTATTTCGTGGACAATCCTTCCACTGATGAGGCTGAAGGCAACTAAAACACAAGCCTTCTCTCCTCGTTTTTTCTCTTTGCTCTAGGTTTGAGGGAGACTTAGACCAAGCCCGGGCTGCTGCCATTGGTGTTACTTTCCTCTTCACTCCAATGGTGGTACTTGATTTAGGAGTTTCAGCTGGTTTCACCTGCTTGGCTTGACCACTCGGCTGAGAACCACTCCCTTTACTAATCCACTTCTTCTTAAACCCATATTTCTTCTGGTACCCATACTAGGTTCTGACCTACACAAACCCACTTGGCCTGCTGCCCTTGGCATCTTCATAGTTCACGGCTATGGCTATTGCATCATCCAACGTGTTCGCATACTTAGCCCGAACTTCCATTTTAATCCGATCATTCAATCCAAATATGAAATCTTTCACTTGGATTTATTGAGGTAGGGGTTCATCAATCTTCATTACGCTCTCTCAAAACTTATCAGTATATTCTGCCACTAACAAATTTCTCTGACGAAGGTTTCTATACTGATCCCAAGCTCGGGATGCTTCGTCAGGAGGTAAGAATTGTTTCCTAAATTCCCTTTTGAACCCCTCCCAGGTAGTGAATGCAATACCATCTTTCTGTTGTTTAATCCACCACCAATCCGCTGCCTCACTAAACATGTGGGTGGCCTCGCGGATTTTCTTGATATCATTTCTGATTTCACAAATGGCGAACGCCTCGTCCCATTTGTGTAACCAGGCCTCAATGACATCAATGACATCAAAACTACGGCCATTCATCAGACCAGAATACTTTTCCAGCCTATAATTGGCAATATTAGGTACTTTAGTCTTCCTAGGCTCGACCGTATGGATACTAGACTCCGGTTCCATTGAAGCCTTTCCTTTCTCATCTCGACAAGGTCTGGCAGACATACTGTGTATCACTCTTCTAAGTTCAGACTGCCCTGCATTTGCCTGTAACTGTTGCGTTAATAACTGATGCAAGGCATCCTCAAGTAATGCAATCCTGCCAGATAAGGTGTGAACTATTGGGCGCGACACCTGCTGAGTCGACCGGACTCCTGACTCTACACGGACCATCCTGGAAGCTCCTTCTTCTGCTTCCATTCAGGCAATGGGTGTTTTGAATTTATTTTTATTTTTTTTATAAACACCGCTAGAACACTGTATTTACAAAATGACAAAATTCAGTGTACTGGCACTCTGACACAATTCCCTATTCTAGGGAATACCTGCAATCCCACATGCACCCTGACTAGGCATTTGACCCATGCATAACCTAAATACCGCTTTTTCCTACACTAGGGAAATTCCTGCAAATCAACTCTGACTGAAGCACACAGGCATAGTCTCAAAGACTGTCCACAAAATCTTTTTTTTTTTTTTTGAAGAAGCAAAAAAAAATTCCCAAGTCTGCTACAACTACTAACACATCTATGGCATCTTCTCCTTCATGCAACCTGGCAACCCACGAAAACCTAATCTGTTTCTAACAAAACAGAAATGACAAAAACAAAGGGGAAAATGGGTAAAGTGCTCCCTGGTCTATGAATTCGATGTTAAGGAATCCCAATCAGATCGTGATTTCTCTCACTCTTGCTTTTTCACCGACCGTCCCAAAATTTGTGTGGCTTATCAACCATCGCATATCCCGCGCCTACACTCTCTGGCTACGTGGCTGACTGGCTCGTAATAAATTTCGACCTGCTTCCCTAACGGACTCATAGCCATAGCCCTCCAAGGTCACGTAGACAGCTCATCGACCGGACCAAATCCGTTCTATGGTGCCTTTGGTAAACCATGTAGCTTCATAGCGATCAGGAGGTTCCGGTCGATCTCTTTGTGAATTAGCCAACGGAAGAACAGCTTGCGAAAGGCGGCTACTCTATCCACTGGTTCCCGTAGGAGTGAGCTAAATTTTAATTCCAAGTTATTTGCGTAGGCCAGGAGAGCATCGATGCTGAGACCCAAATATTCGCCCACGCTTGTGATTCATGCGCAACACCGCTTATCGCATCGAAGGGCTTCACTATTGGCCATCCCGCAAGACTGCCATCGACCCCTCTCTTGGCACTGCACAAATACTACCGTCGACCCCGCCTGTCATAAATTTCATAGCTTGGCGAATTCGGCCGTCCGTGCGCTCTTGCCGCCCAGCCTGAACGCTAACCTCTTCATACGTAATCCCCTCGTCCACCTGAGCTCTGATACCAACTGTTACATACATTTCCTACTTACTTTAGCAGATCACGGGAGTAGCACCACATAATATCCTCCCAGCTAAATCCTGTTGAAGCGTGAGAGCTCTGAGAGAAATCGAAATCTGCAAAATCACGTAAGGTTCATTCTCCTTCTCTCACTAACTCCAACAAGCCCCATCTCCCTATATGGATCTAGATGCCACATGTCATCATCATAGGGCCTTTCCTAATGCATCTTTTCACCCCTCTCTTGGGATACTTTAATTTCCTATGCCCCTAGGCACATTGCTCGCATTAGGCCCTTAGCCTTAGATCCACCTAGTCTAATGCTATCAGCCCTCACCTAGGACCCTGACATTAATTTCCTCTCGATCATTTACATGAAGCGCAAACAGATATATTATAAACATACATCCTTTAAGGGAAATGTCGACTGATTCTTCCGAGGTCATGCTACCCGGCTAGAGCGTAACAGTGGCTGGCCAAGTCGGCCCAACCAGGGCCACCGACCAGGGCCAACCCTGGTCGGTTTATGAGGCCCATGTGGTTGGCCACCAGATAGGGTACCGACCCTGCTGGTCGGTCATCTGAAGGGGCCTGGGCAGAGCCTATAAAAGGCCCACTTCTCCATTCAGCCCAGCATCCAGTGCGAAACTGAAAGCCCCTCTCCAAGGCTGTGTTCAGCACTCAGATCTGGGGCAGTTTGTGAGAGAGAGAGTCCATCAGTTTTCTCCAGCACTCTGCTGTGTTTTGTACTGCTCCCTTGGAGCTATTTTCTGTCCACCATCCGGTGGATAAATATACTCTCTCTCTCTCCGTCTACATTTATTTCTGAGTGTGTGTTACTTGCATCTGTGATCATCTATCTGAGTTGAGTGTGTAAGAGTTGGAGAGATCTTGGGTGGAGGTTTGAGTGATTCATTCCCTCCTATTTTCTGACATGGTATTAGAGCCATAGGCTCTCAACTCTTCTTCATCAAAGCACTCTCTGAAGGAAGGAGTCCCTTGGCAGAAAGGCGATTCTGTTTTCAGCTCAGGCTAGCATAGGAGGTCAGTACATCTTTTTTGCTTCAGTTTTTTTTCAGTTTGCTATTCACCGAGATGGATCAGCGTTTAGAAGCCTCTACACCCACTGCTCGTCCTTCCTCCTCCTCCAGTCATCTTCCTTCTTCATTCATTCCCAATTTTGGTGAAGCTGAAAAGCTCGATGGGACGAACTATCCAATTTGGCACGGAAGCCTTAGCAATGCTAGTTGGCACGACGGCAGATGCTGTGATTCCTCATATCCAGTTGGCAGAGACGTCTTCAGAGGCGTGGGCCATACTGAAGGAGCTGTATGAAACCGATAATACAGCCCGTATCATTACTCTTCAGCATCAACTTTATAATCTTGATATGAATGAGGGTGATAGTGTGCATGACCATCTGACAAAGGTGAAAGTCGTGCCGAACCAGCTCATAGCGGTTGGTCAGAAGGTGGACTCGAGTCAATTGGCGTTGCTCACACTCCACAAGTTGCCACGGAGTTTCAAAAGTTTTGTGACTACGGTCACTGTGGGTCAACGGACTAAGCCAACCACTTTTGAGGAGCTTGGCCCACTCCTGCTTCAGGGGGAGGCTCGAGAGAAACTCTTTACGCAAACCGACGAGAAGGCATTAGTGGCCAAAGACAAGCCTGGAAAAGGCAAGCCAAAGGAGTTCAAGAAGTCAGAGGACGCTGACCCAAAGAAGAAAATGAAGTGCTTTTACTGTGAAAAGCTTGGCCACTCCGCCAAATTGCCGAAAGAAGAAGGCAAATCAGAAGCGGAAGAGAGAAGCCAGGAACAAAGAAGAGCCTAAGAATGATTTTGCCAATGTGACAACTGGGCAGTTGTTTTAAATCAGTGAACATTGTTCAGCGTATGCAGTCAGTTAAGGAAAAGAGGGTTGGTATGTTGACAGCAGTGCTTCAAAGCACATGTCTAACAGAAAGACTTGGTTCAAAACCATGGAAAGTACACACCCGGATTCCAAAGTTTCTATCGGGGATAGCCGGACATGTCCTGTGAAGGGCATTGGTAGCATTCCTTTCATTACAACCATAGGTGAGGAGAAGAATCTCTCTGGAGTACTTTATGTACCCAACCTTTGCAAGAACTTACTGTCTGTAAGTCAGATGGACAAGAACAACATGTCAGTTCTCTTTGAAGACGGCAAGGTCACCGTGACATCCAAAGCAAATGGACAGATGGTGGCCCAAGGAGTTGAAGAAAATGGACTTTACCGCCTCAGTTTAATGTTGGTTCATGAAGACAACGGAAAGTCCAAGCTTTGGCATGAGCGCTTCGGTCACGTCAGCTATGGAACCTTGGCTGAAATGTCAAAATTGAAGATGGTGGATGCACTTCCACCTATTACAGGGAATGATGGTGTCTGTAGGGTAGGGCTTGTCTAGAAAGCAAGCAGCACAGGGACAAGTTCCCACAAGAGGCCTCGTTTCGGGCTAGCAAACCACTTGAGTTGGTTCATGCCGATTGTGGCCCAATGTCTACAGCATCGTGGGTAGGATCCAGGTACGCACTTCTCTTTGTGGATGATTTCAGTAGAATGACCTGGGTGTATTGTTTGGCTAAAAAGTCACAGGCTTTCGAGAAGTTCAAGGACTGGAAGGCCAGAGTTGAAAAGGAGACAAGGGAGGATGTCAAGACGCTCCGTACAGACAGGGGGGGAGAATTAACCACAAATGAGTTCAACACATTTTGTCGCAAGCATGGGATCAAGCGACAACTCACCACAACACATACTTCTCAGCAAAACGGGGTAGCTGAGAGGAAGCATAGAACCACCACGGAGACAGGGCTTGCTATGCTCCGAGACAGGAACCTTTCTAAAGCCTATTGGAGTGAAGCTATCAATACAGCCGTACACATTCTCAACAGGACCAAGACGAAGGCCGTCAAGGACAAGACTCCATATGAGGCATTTTATGGTAAGAAGCCCTCTCTCACTCATCTTCGCATTTTTGGTTCTAACGCATGGGTGCATGTACACAAGGAAGACAGGAACAAGCTTGATTCTCGGAGCAGAAAATGTATCTTTGTTGGGTATAGCGAAGAATCCAAGGCCTATCAACTCTTCGACCCAGTAAAGACGCAGATCCTTATCAGTCGGGATGTTGTCTTCGAGGAAAAGGAACTTGAACCCTAGGAGGAGCCTCAGATTGAGGAGGAGGAGATTGTTCAACCCCCGAACCCACCCCGCCCCGGGTTGACCATCCAAGAGGTGGCGAAATCAGAAGCTAATGTTCCACAAGGTACTGAGGAAGAGCACGCTGTTCCAGAAGCAGTTTCAGTTCCTCCTCCCACTGAGAAGCAGAAGAGGTTGCCCCAATGGTACCTAAGAACATTGGAAGACTCTTGGGTCACCGAAATACTTGAGAGTAGTGTTGGGGTAAGTATGATCAAGGGCTTGCTCTATGGTGCATGTGTGCATCTAGGGGAGTCACATGTGTGTTTGTGTGTGTTGTAAAGGCACATCAAGTGCTATGATGTGTCTAGTGTGTGACCTAAGTGATGATGTAAGACAGGCAATCCCACTGATGTAGGGATTGATTCCCACTGATGTAGGGGCTGATTGCCACTATGTAGGGAAGGTATTACCTTCTCCCCCTTTCTATAAGAGAGAGTCCTCTCTCTCTCAATCATAATAGAGATCTACCATCTTTCTTTCATTGTGCTCTCACACCTCTTGCAAGATGCATCTATTCTATCCTACGGGATCCTACATTTGGTATCAGAGCTCTAGGTTCTAGATCTAGCCTAGCCTAGCATTAGATGCTATCTCTAGCATAAACTACAAGTTTCTTCATCTTCTCCATTTTCCTCTTCTTCCCCAAATCTTTGAGAGCTCTATTTTCTCTGCCTACAAACGACCATTGCCCAAACCCTTTGAGCTGCAAACTCCTCACGTATGAGCGAACTTCCAGCTGCAAGTATTTAGGGAAATTTCGTCTGTATGCGCAATGCCAACACTCACACTCCTCGACGAACTTTCGTGCAATTCCGCCTCTGTACCTACCTATCTGCAAATTCCTCTGAGCCCGTGCTGGACGACACTAAGGGCAAGCTGCTGCTGAAATCTGAGCTCATTTGGACAAGGAATGGAGGCGCAACAGACGAAAAACCAGTCGGTCAACAGACGAAAAACCAGTCGGTCTTCTCAAGCTTGGCTATGGTGACCTGACGCAACATTGCGCCCCTCCTTGCTGGTAGCCCTTCTCTGGTATAAGTCCCTTCTTCCTGCATAAAAATCCCCTTGAATAGAGCTATGAGCTGTGAGAATTGCACCCTCCAAGTTCTGGTCTCTGTTTTGGACAGTTTTGACAATGTTGAGAGTTTGATGCTACATTAGATGCTACTTTAGCATTTCTGATGTTTTAAAGTGTTGAATAGCTTCAGTACAACTGTGGCTACAGCTTTGCTTTAAGTTGCTACACCTGGATTTGCTTGGAATGCTTTCATTTAGCCACCTCTATGAAGCATGCAAATGAAAGCATCATTTCCATTATGTTTTGTAGTATGGAATTTGGTTGCAAGCCTTTGCTACTCTAAATGCTTGTATTTTGAAGCTCTTCAACTCTTTCTAGCCTTGTAAGAGGGTAGACACTGCCCATTTTGGGTTTTAGACCCTCTCATGGCTACCATCTTGAATATGGATAAGTTCAATGGTAAAGGCTTTCACACATGGCAGATGAAGATTAAGTTTGCATTGATGAGGGAAAACCTCTGGGGGCTTGTCAAACCGGCTTCAACTTCTTCTTCAACAGCCTCTAATGCTGGAGAATCCTCAGCTCCGCCGACACGCCCAGCAAGAGATCCTGCTAGAGAGGAGAAAGCCTATGGCATCATTGCTCTTGGCTTAGGAGATGACTATATTCATCACATCTCTGATTTAGAGTCTCCTTCTGAAGCTTGGCAATGACATTATTTTTGGTGCTAGCTCTCACATCTCAAAATTGTCACTTAAGATTGCTTTCTTTGAATTGAAGATGGTTAGTGACACTCCCTTGGCTGCCCATGTCAATTACATGCGGAGTCTCATGACTCAACTTGCTTCTATCAACTCTCCAATCACTACAGATGATGCAATGGCAGTATTGCTCAAAAGTATGCCTGAAGATTATGATCATGTTGTTACCACTCTGAAAAATCTTCCTAATCCTACTCTTGAAGGTCTTATTACTGCTCTTCAAGAAGAAGAAAGGCACATGGAACTCCGGAGAGGCAATGACACAGCCTACCAGAGAGGCAATGACACAGCCTATGCCATAAAAATTCAGAAGGGCAAGTCTTCACCTTGCAAACATTGTGGGAAGACTAATCACCGCTCAAAAGATTGCTTCAAGATCAATCCATGCAAACATTGTGGCAAAACAATCACCATGAAAAGTATTGTAAAGCTAAAGGAAGAAACTACAAAGTCAGAAACTGCCAATCTACTTTCATTTGTGATGAGTCTCCACATGATGAAGACTATGCTTTTTAGGCACTTTGTCTTTTTTGTTTATCATCACTTGGTCAAATTTTGAAGTTCTCTGCCTGGAGTAGTACTCCAAAAAGAATATGTTATGTAAATCACCTCTGGTCACCATATGATGTAGGCCATGTGATATGTGTTTTGACTATCCCATTTCTGTGAACCTCACACCCTTGGGAACCCTTGCTAGCATGAGATCCTAGCCATAGATTAATCCTTGACCACCATGAGATGGCTTGAGAAACTATGAGACTAGATGTATCCTTGACACTGCAAGAGGCAACCCCTTGAGGGGGGGTTTGTTGGGATAAGTATGATCAAGGGCTTGCTCTATGGTGCATGTGTGCATCTAGGGGAGTCACATGTGTGTTTGTGTGTGTTGTAAAGGCACATCAAGTGCTATGATGTGTCTAGTGTAAGTGATGATGTAAGACAAAGGCAATCCCACTGATGTAGGGATTGATTCCCACTGATGTAGGGGCTGATTGCCACTATGTAGGGAAGGTATTACCTTCTCCCCCTTTCTATAAGAGAGAGTCCTCTCTCTCACAATCATAATAGAGATCTACCATCTTTCTTTCATTGTGCTCTCACACCTCTTGCAAGATGCATCTATTCTATCCTACAGGATCCTACAAGTAGCAGTTCCGGATTGCGTCAGTCCCAACGTCTTCAAAAGATCCCATCCGTGAATTTTGTGTTGGTGGCTTAGCTTGAAGAGCCAAGGACCTTCGAGGAGGCGAAGGACAAATCCAGAATGGCAGGCTGCCATGCAGGTAGAGATGGATGCTATCCTAAAGAACAATACCTGGGACTTAGTGGCCAGGCCCCCGCGACGGAAAGTCATCAGCACTAAGTGGGTATACAAACTTAAATACAAATCAGACGGCAACTTGGATAAGTACAAAGTAAGGTTAGTGGTCAAAGGTTTTGCTCAAACTGAAGGCATGGATTTTGATGAAACTTTTGCTCCCACAGCTCGCATGGTTACTATCCGGACAGTGATTGCCCTTGCTGCCCAATTCCAGTGGCCTATTTTTCAAATGGACGTGAAGTCCGCATTCCTTAATGGAAGAAGGGGTTGCGATTGGCACTCATCCTCTATGTTGATGATCTTATCTTGACAGGTGACCATGTCAAGAAGATTTCTCATGTCAAGGAGCTACTCATGTCTGAGTTTGAGATGACTGACCTTGGGTTATTACACTACTTCCTTGGGATAGAAGTAAAGCACGCCAAAGACAGGATCTTCATTTCAGAGGAGAAATATTGCAAAGAACTTCTGAAGAGATTTCAAATGGAGGATTGTAGGATAGCAGTAACTCCCATGGAGGTCGGGCTCAAGCTAAGTGTTCACGACACATCCCAGCCGGTCGATACTCCTTTGTATTGACAATTGGTAGGAAGTTTGCTTTACCTTACCAATACTCGACCTGATATTCGTTATGCAGTTCGACTATTATGCCAGTTCTCTGCTTCTCCCAGGAAGAAACATTGGGATGCAGGTTTACACGTGCTAAGGTATCTAAAGGGTACTTGCACCTATGGGATCATCTATACCAAAGGCATCGAACTAGGCGGGTTCTATGACAGTGATTGGGCGGGTGATGTTGACACCAGAAGATCAACAACAGGGTATTGCTTCTTACTTGCATCTGGTGCCATCTCTTGGCTGAGTAAGAAGCAACCCACAGTGGCCCTTTCATCTACAGACGCAGAGTACAGAGCCGTGTGTACAGCAGCTTGTGAGACACTGTGGTTGAGGTGGATTCTGGAAGACATGGACGTGTGTCAGGAGACCGCAACAGTGCTGATGTGCGACAATCAGAGTTTTGCATAGCCATTGCCAAGAATCCATTGTACCATGCGCGGACCAAGCACATTGAAGTTCATTACCACTTTGTTCGAGAACTCATCATCGACGATGTGATCGAGCTCATGTACTGCCCGACCACCGACAACTTGTCCGACCTCTTCACGAAGGCACTCCCTCGAGAACAAATGGAGCACCTCATCAAACGTATGGGGATTGGCCCATAGTTGTGACATTGAGGGGGGTGTTAGATTCTCACTGTGCCCACCTGTGAGCCCCCGATTTGAGGGGACAAGGGGCAGTGAGAGGTAGGAGGGCTGGGAGAGAGACTCAGGCCAGAACCGGAGGGAGGATACCATGGCAAATATAGGCGACCAGCACATGGGCTGGTCGCAGTCTGCAACAGCAGGAATAAAAGGGGCTCTAGGCCTCACATGGAGGCACCAGGAGCAGCACTGACTGGCTGCCCAGGGCGACCTTATATAAGGGCCTGTGGCTGGCCAAGTCGGCCCAACCAGGGCCACTGACCAGGGCCAACCCTGGTCAGTTTATGAGGCCCATGTGGTCGGCCACCAGACAGGGTACTGACCCTGCTGGTCGGTCATCTGAAGGGGCCTGGGCAGAGCCTATAAAAGGCCCACTTCTCCATTCAGCCCAGCATCCAGTGCGAAACTGAAAGCCCCTCTCGAAGGCTGTGTTCAGCACTCAGATCTGGGGCAGTTTGTGTGAGAGAGAGTCCATCAGTTTTCTCCAGCACTCTGCTGTGTTTTGTACTGCTCCCTTGGAGTTATTTTCTGCCCACCATCCGGTGGATGAATATACTCTCTCTCTCTCTCCGTCTACATTTATTTCTGAGTGTGTGTTACTTGCATCTGTGATCATCTATCTGAGTTGAGTGTGTAAGAGTTGGAGAGATCTTGGGTGGAAGTTTGAGTGATTCATTCCCTCCTATTTTCTAACACTGCCCCCATCCTGGGCATCTACAAGTTCCATTTACAGGCCCGGTTCAATCAATACAGTAGATGCAGTTAGGGTTCTGCATCAGAGCAGTCCCTTTCCTTCTTCAGCACTCAGTTCAGCAGGAAGGATTTGGTCCCTCTATACATTAGCTCCATTCAGCAGGAAGGATTTGGCCAGACATTATTTCAGTATTATTTTCCTCTTTGGAGGCCCATTGTATTCCTCCCTCTGATTCTCACACTCTCTCCACACTTCCACTTCTGTTTTGAGTGCATTATTCTATCAGTTCAGATAGCAGTGAGCAGGAGAGAAAGCGAGTTAGGCTATCTCCCTGTTACATTGGTATCAGAGCTCCAAATTTTCTTTCCTGAGATAAGGAGGGTTAGTTTAGTGACAGCCCCATTGTTTTATGGTATGGACAAGATCTGGAAAGGACACCATGAGTACAAGTGAGAAGTCCAACAATGGTGGGGATGAGGGGTTTGTTTTCCCAGGGTCCACCACCACATAATCCTGCAGAGGCTCCGATGTCTGCCATGATGGCCATGATGCAGACTACGATGCAAATGCAGTAGCAAAAGTCCGAGGGTCTTTAACTGCATGGTTCAGCTCTAGGAGAGGCGGGACCACCAGAGACCACAAGAGAGCAGCTTGGGAGGCGAAAGAATAACGCGATCATGAGGCTTTGTAAGCAAAAGAACTCTGAGATTGAGAGGCTCTTGAATCAAAATAACGCGGAGATCGTGAGGCTCAAGATGCCAAGGAGCTCTGACAGCTCAAGGCCTAGGAAGCCAAGGAACATCAAGATCAGGCACAGTCGGCCAGAGACTGCGAGGCTCGAGAGGCCAGAGAGCTCAGAGAGCATACCGCTTGGGAGAAGGAAGAACAGGAGTGTACTGCTTGGGAGGAGAAGAAAGAACACGATTGGCAACTCCTCATTTCTCTACTCCAACCACATGGAGAGGAAGGAAGGGAGTCCAACATCCCGTCACCTATGAAGCTCAACTTTATTCAGTACAACGGTAAGCAAGAAACTTTAGTCTTGACTACGAACGACAACGAGCGGTGAGTTCTAGCATCAATACACCTCACAAGCAAGGCGGTCACTTGGTGGGCTCAAGTGGTGGTAGGACCACTATGATGCAGATGAGGAGATACCTCTTTATGGACGGACGGAGTTCATGAAAGATATTAGAGAACAGTTCCTACCACCTCAATACTTGGACAGCTTCAGAGTCAGTTCTATGAGCTACGCCAGGGGGACACAGAGATGGTGAATGGTTACACCAACTTCACTCAGGTGTTCATATGGTTGCGATTGGAGGAAATCAGAGGCTGAGCAAGTTTCTCCATGGGCTGCGTTCAGACATCCAGTAGTATGTTCGTAGTTTCAGGCCACGGGATTGTGAGAGTACATATGAGCTTGCTCGGAATTTCAAGCTCATGCACAAGGGTGAAGGATCCAAGCAGGTCAACAGTAAGAAGTCCCAAGATTCCACGCCAAGTGATGGTGGGAATGGGCAATAGAAGAAGAGCTGGAAGACTAAGGATAGCACCAGCTATGGTGGGTACTTGGATGCAGCAACACGAGCAACCTATGCCAAAGAGAGCCGATGCTTCCATTATCATGCTACAGGTCACAAGAAAGAAGATTGCCCACACTACTAGAAGCTTCGAGCAACTTCAACTCCTATGTGGACAGCCTCATTGGTCATCGACTAGCTTGAAGATAAGCAGAAGGGAAGGCCTCGTCAGTGTCTCAACGTGTTTCAGTTTTATGGCCAGATTGGTGGTCAAAAGATCCTCATCCTTGCAGATTCGGGAAGCTCCAAGGACATCCTTTCCACCAAAGCAGCTAAGAAGGCCCAGTTGCTCTTACGCCGACCGATTCCATTGCCTTGAGGAATGGCGCATTTTCGAGGCAGCAGATAGAGAGCAACATGCAGGTCTCTTCAGCCACTCTGAAGATCTCAAGGTGGGTAGACAATCGGCCACTCAAGGTCCCACCTACACAGGCAGCCGATATCATCTTGGGGACATGATGGTTGGGCCTGTTTGAAGTTCGACTAGATTATCAGAACCAAGGCTTGGATGTCAAGATCCCAGGCCATGGATCCAAGTTCATTTCTTGGCTTAGAGGTGTTCCACCTTGACCTTTGATTTCAGTAGTTTAGAGGGCTCGAGAGTCACGACCCAACAAGATAGTACTACAGCAGGACCAGGATGTCTCCCTCACGATGAATCTTCCTCCGTCCCTCGTCCCTATCACCAATATGCACAGAATATAATCACATTGAGCATCTTCTTGGGTCATTACCCTGCAGTAAGTATCCTTACCAAAAGTTGAGGAAGAGTGTTGGATTCAGTTCCGTCAGGACATGACTCATGAGCCACGTATTCACTTCCATCAGATCAGGAACCATGAGCCACGTAAATGGATGTTGCAGAAGTCCTTTTTACAAGTTATTTACGCCCTTCAGTATCTCAGGTGGCTCTCTCCAAACACTAGATCGAATTTCAAGAGAAGGAGATGTCACGGGCATCCACAACCCGTGGCATGTTGCCTACAAGCTGCAACGCCAACAAATACAGCCAGGCACCCTCCGAAGACAGCACAGGTAAAAAATGCAGGCTTGACTTTCTTGTCAAAAACTCAATGCGTTGACTTTTTTGCCAACGTTGAATTTTGACTGACGTGGTCAACTGTCAGGCATTGACCAGCCCACCAGGGTCGATCAATCTGCCCTAAAAGCCTATATAACGCAGCCCCCTTAGCCTCATTCTTCATCCACTTCCAGGACAGTTTGGGCTTCAGTCCTCAGCAGCCTACAGGGATCAGCAGCAGTTCAGGTCAGCAGCAGATCTGCCCCCATCCTGGGCATCTACAGGTTCCATCTACAGGCCCGGTTCAGTCCGGACAGCAGCTGCAGTTAGCGTTCTGCATCAGAGCAGTCCCTTTCCTCCTTCAGCACTCAGTTCAGCAGGGAGGGTTTGGTCCCTCTACACACTAGCTCCATTCCTCTTTTGTAGTGAGGGTTCATCCCCTCCATACAGTACTTAGTCCCTTCAAAGTTCAAGTTCCACTTGTGTTTTGAGTGCATTATTCTATCAGTTCAGATAGTAGTGAGCAGGATAGAGAGTGAGTTAGGCTCTCTTCCTGTTACATGTGTACAGTTGGGAGATCTTCTCAAGGAGGCATCACTGGAGCAGACTCTTCTTGCGCCCGCCCTCCTCTTCTTGCCCACCCACCCTACCTTCTCTTCTTTCCCACCCAACCTCCCTTTCACAAGAGCAAGCTTTCCTAGTTCGACAGAAATGATTAACATATACCTTCATAAGGCTAGAATATATCCAAACGTTCAATTTTATGAATCAAGCAAAAGAACAAAGGAAAAAAGGGAGTTTGTAATCGACTTTAAATAAAATTAAGAGTACATGAGAAAAATAGAAACAAAAAGAACTTAGTTAGCAAATCTGACTCCACAACACCATAGTCAGGCAGGGACAGAGCAAGAAAAGAAGCAACCAGATTCATCAAAGATGAATGCTTTGGCAAGCTACTTAGTGCAGAGGAGCAACAATGGCATGACAACGATATCCCCTCAATATTAAGAGTGTTGCTGCCTTCACACAGGCCACAACATTAGGACGGCATTTTGCTACTGTTACAAAATGGAAAGTGCAAGACAAAGCCGTGTGATTTGAACAAAAAGAAGATAAACCTACTGTAACTAATCATCACCTTCAGTAATTATCCAAACATCAACCAGGTTTCATGTGCTTTCAAATGACTAATTTTCCGGGAAATAGAATCCCGAGATTCAGTGATATTGAAGCAGACGTAAACAAAGAAGGTAATGCTAATAGACTTAAAAATAAAATGTCGACAGACCTGGGCTGGGAATCGGATTGCCATAGAGAACACTGAATCCTTGCTCACGCCAACAGAGTAAAATGCAAGAACTGGAGTAGGATTCCACAGCGCCCCTCCCAAAGACGCCCCAAGCCAACCAAACAGGAATATATTCAAGGCCAGCAGCCCGACAGTGAGGGGAAACTCATATCCTTTCAGGTCAAAAGAAGAAGCAATAAACACTGCAGCAGGCCGCATGAAGGCGATATAAACGACCCATAAGAAGGTGATGGCTGCGTCACAAACGGCCAGCTTGGCAAGACCCATACTGGTAATCAGACGGGCAGAAATGTTTCAACGATGCGATCCGCTCGAGCTCTGAAGTTAAAATTCAAAGAGAAGCGGAGTTAAAATTTGAGGGGCGCACAATTATGGAGATGGAGACGTGGAATGCAATCAAAAATCGGAGAGCTCTTGATCGAATTCATGACCACAAACCGTACGAAGAGCGAAACCTGCAAACACGAACCTTGAGCAGGTTGAAGAAAGTACCTGTCTGATCTAAAAGAATCCGATTCTTGCATGCATGCTTGTCGAGAAAAAAGCGTGCATGAACTGAAAAAGTAGAGGAGAGACGACTCTTGGGCAGGCAAACAGCTTCAAGCAGTGCTGAGCTAACACGAGAGTGATGGAGATGGAGATGGAGCATGAGCATCTTTCTCACTGTGTTCGATTATCATGCTCTTGATGCCGCTTTGAATGTATGGAGACATCCTGGCCGCCCACGCGCATCCCATCCAACGGCGGACATCGCTCCCGGTATCCTCTGCCAATAGAGTTGTGTATAGTACATTAATTATTAAAAGCTCGTCCAAAGTAATAGGAACGCATTATGCAAATAGGTCCCCCCTATCGAAAAAACATATTAGAGCATGAGAGATGAATGGAGGGAGCGATACTCTGGCACGTGTCCTTTCTGGACTTTTCTTCACCGCCTTGCTATAGCATGTAAGACCTGCGCCCTAAAATTGCTTCTGTAGATTCTGCAAGCGTGAGATTGACATGCCATCCTCACATTGTCGTTTAATAGCCTCGCGATTCACATCCCCCGTCCCGTCCTCATCACATTGGTTCGATTTGTGCTTGTCGTTAGAAAGAGTGAGGGAGGGATGAGAGGCGCCAATAGTAGCAGGGAGGAGAGAAACATGACCACCAAGGGGAGGGAGGAAAGAAGTAGCAGGGAGAGAGAGAGAGAGAGAGAGAGAGAGAGAGAGAGTAGGCTGGAGAGCAGGTTTGGGGAGAGGAGGGAGATGAGGCGACAAGAGGAGGAAGATGAGCCGCGAGCAAGACGCACGGAGATGAGGCGGGAGGCAGTAATGCAAGTTGCAAGCTGGTCGTGGAGATCACAAAGAGGGCTTAATTTGTTGCATTAGCTTCTACTGCGGACTCTCCATAAGGACCGATTGGGCCATGGATATACAATTCTCTCATCACCTTCTGTAACGGCTTTATACAATGCGCTTCTTGCTTGCATTGAGGAAGCTCAAACAGATGAGAATTCTTCACGAAAGCGCTGATTGCATGGAATTCAGTCCCAAGCAAGATCAGTGTGCTGCAAACTAAATTATATGAGGAGAGGAGTGAACATAGAGGAAACTTTGCTGGATGGTGGTGCATTTTAACCTTAGGTTAATATGGTTGATTTTTGGAGGGGAGGGGAACTAAATAGGGACGCGCAATTGATCCAATGCAATATCTGAATGCGGAGTGAATTGAAGCACAAAATTACCAAGCTACTGCAACAAATCCAGTGCAAATCTGATGTGGGAATGCAAAGATACAGAAATTTTTAATAAAGTAGACCCATTAGACCACGAGATAGCAATTAGTTAATTAGTGTGTGTTTTTTTTTTGGGGGGGGGGGAGGGGGGGGGCTCCTTAAGTTGTGTATGTTTCATTATGCAATTGAAATTATGGTGGAGACGGGCAATGGGCTTGAAAAACGTGGTGCTGCGGAGATGGAGGCGGTGCAAACGGTTGAAGCATGGGAGGATGAGATTGAAGAGCATGGCGAGGCGTTGCGGTGTGGAGGCTTCGAAGGATGATGAAGATGATGTGGATGTAGAGCGGTTACTGAGGGAGATCGATACGGCAGTCATTGTGGGTGATGTTGTGAAGTTGCATAGGTAAGTGTGGGAGCACTTTTGTTTTGCATGAGCTTATGTATAGCTCATCTTACTTGTGTTGTATCGGTTTTGCAATGAGAAGACAAAGCGTGCGAGGTTAGGTGCGAAAAAGAATGGAGAAGAGAAGGTTTTTAAGCTAAGTGTTACAATTGGGTTAGGAGGCGGTGATATAGATACAAGGTTCGCTTGCCAACATAGAGAGATTTTTACAGGAGGCTTGCATGTCGGGTTTCTGTGTGGTCGAGAGGGGGTGCATTTTCAAATAGTCATCTGGATTTGTGCTCGAAGCATCACAATGATGAATAGACTCATTCAAAAATTTCTCGGTTAGCACGTGAAGAGACCTAAGGGTGGATTGATAATGTGTAAAGCTCTCAAGCAATGGAACATGCACACCTATCACAGGATGTGGGTTACTATTTTAAAGGACTATGGGCAGACGAGATTAAAAACAGTGTGTGTTTGAGTAGCGGGAACATCTTCGATCGTTCATTTATGTTTTGGGAGTTCAAATTGGGTTGCATAATTGGTATGCCTTTCAGCAAATGCTTATTGAGGATGTTGCAGTTGGGGCAGTACTATCCCTCAGTGGCTTGGGTGATTCCTTCTCAAGGGAAAGGGATGGACGTTAAGAGATCTCAGTGCCTTTGGAAAGCAATGACTTCGCCTTGCACTTTGACTGCCAGCGATGTGAGCTATATTTTCTTCTAATGTGAATCTCCATCCACCAACATGCGAGTAGATCACCAAGTGAAAGGTGTTCTTGAAGGGCCAAGATACTTCAAAATGCCCGTATCTCCATCTCGATGGATTGAATGTCACACTGGCCGTATTGATGTCCCAAATGCAGGTTTTTTATTTTGTGCTGAGAGCCCATTGACTACAAAGAGAAGCGAGAGCGTCGGTATGCAAAAAGAAATGGATAGTGTGGCTGATGAACCAAGGCATCGACCTAGGAAGGAACCCGTCTTCAGTGAATCTTCTAGCAGCAGTACTTCTCACCATTTGCCAGACTTTTTGCCCTTGTTCACCAAGCATCGCAATGGCATACATATTGCCTAACTTTTGTGAATGTTGTGGCTAGAAAGCCCGTTTTGGCGATTTTTGATGTAAAAACTTCTATAGTGTAATGGAATAAAGTAACCAAAATTGCCTGCTTACTCAGTGTCATGTAAAATTAATTTTTATGCTTGTGAAGTTAGCGAATAAAATTTATGATCCAATCCATGCGTTAAATCGATGGGTTAATTAAGTGAACTAGAGCTTTTAGGTCCCAAAGAATATAGTTGTGAGAAAATACATACCCCAGATTTAATTTGGGGGCATGGGGAGGGGGAGGGGGGAGTGGGATAAAGGGGGGAGGGCTTGAATTAAATAAGGGGGAAGGGGGAGGGGCAAATAATTGGGGGTTAATTAGATAAGGGGGGGACACGTGAGACATAGGGGGAGGGGGGGAGGGGCATTAAAGAGGGACGGAAGTGTGAGACATAGGGGGAGACATAGGGAAGTGTGAGACATAGGGGGAGGGGGATGAGGGAGAATTTATAATACCCTTATAAGGAAAAGGCTATGTAATAATTTCTTTATAGTTGGTGGTAGGGCTCACTCGTGGTGAGTAAAAGAAGGTCTAGGGTTTGAATCTTTTCTTGAAGTGTGGGGAAGCCTCCCCCCCTTGACATAAGATAAAGCAGCCGCTTTTGACATATGCATAAATAAATTAAGCCATAGAGAAACATAGCTTAATTAAAGCATAAGTAAATTAACCCATAGATAAACATAGATTAATTAAGCCTCCATGTACCAAAACTAATTGAAATTGGTAGGAGAGGTGAAAGTAATAGGAACCCATTATGCAAAAAGGATATGCTCTAAAGAGATGATATTGCCAAACAATCATAAAGCAAATCACGAGTAATATTCTAAAAACACACCATTAGCCCCTAGATTCTAAGTAGCACATATTAAAGTTTAAATTATACCAATCATGACTATTTAATCTAGTGAGAACTAAACCAAGGCGGCACACATGCATTACAATACAAAACCCTATATCATAACCAATTCAAAGATTTTTCGTATAAAATTCTTAAATTTTAGCTAGATCCTCAAAGCTATATCATAACCTATGCAAAGCTCTTCGATGTGCAAGTCATCAGTAGAAGTTGTATCTCAAAGTGAGTAGTTCACCCAAAGAAGTGGATCTATGTCCACCTAATTCACTATGGGTTAAGTTTCTTGGTTTAGATTCCCAACGTAATTCCCACAAAATAATACACATGCTAATAGTATTTCGGACAATCAAGCTACATGAATGTATCTAAGGGGGTGGATGTCATACTTATTTGTCAATCATGATCTCCATCATGATATTGCAAACTAGTTTATAGTGATGGGATGGTGACTTACTACCCTTCTGAAAACAAAGCAAAACTATCTAAAGAATCTAGAGCACCTTCAAGGGAAATCACCCAATAAAGACATCAACAATAATTCGTGGATGCCAACAATAATTCATGAATGTCTCTAAGAGATGTTAGTCTATCCCATAAGTCATGCTATTAAAAAATCAACCAATTTCCAAATAAAGAAATAGACCACATATAGAAAGAGACCTAAGAAAAGTGTTATTTTCGTATAATCATGTAATTTATAACTCACAAAATCACTAAAGCCATAACATTGGTCGTTAATCAATAGTTGGTATTACTTGTAACAAACATATCAATTGCAGGCTCAACTTGATTAGGTTGTACCGATCTTATGGTGTAAAAAGGTGTAATGGTAGTAGGTTTATCATTGTCAAGCTGCATAAATTGAGTTCCCCTTATACTTGGCACATCTATTGTGTCCAGTGTATGCATCCAATTTAGTGGAGCACACCAAAAGTCTTCAGGACCAAAGTATTGGCCCAGTTTGTTGACTGGCACCCTTGTAAGGTATTGAGCTTGAATGGGAGATTCAACATTCTCAGGATTAGTGGATTGGGGTGTCGCTATTTGCCCATTCATCCAATCTGAGAGGTATCTCCATAGAGTAGGATTACCCCGTAAGAGTGTCATGATAAGCATCTTGATCTCAATTGGACAGGAATGAGGCTAATCTTGTGATGTCTCAAGGACCAGTGATAGGTTCCCTGCCTATTAATTTTGACTCTTCTAAGCCATATAAGGACATGTTGTCATCCTCCTTTAGTTGTTGCAAGGCGGGGTCTTCTTCAAACATCCACTGCATTAGTGTGGACCCTTCCCTTGAAGAGCGTGAGGTAATTTCCTCTTCCACCCTTTTGGGCACTTGCAAGGATTTAGAGGCTCTATTGATTATCTCATGTCTTGGATGAATTGTATCAGCACTCTTGCTTGCCTTGAGCCTCTCTCACATTCCTCTTGGCACTTGCATACCAATTTCTACTCCTCGGTGAGACATTGTTTCTCTACCCATGGGTTGGGATATTCATGGTTGACGCCCTTCTTGTTCCCTCATTTGCCTCATGCAGGTGCTTGTTGTTGCTACCATTTGAGAAAGTATCATAAGAGGAAGATGATGTTGCTAGGGAGGCCGTGTCTTCATCCAATCCATCTTGGATGATGGCCTTATTGTGTCCCTTCCCAATCTTTGATGCACGCTTACTCGTGCTGATTCTGTTGCCTCCCTAAGCTGTGATGTGCTAGCTTTATTCCTTTTGGCTTGTTTGCAAAGCTCTTTATTCAGAGCTTTAGCTTGCAACCTCATCATTACATTCAAGGATACTGATGGCACTTGGCCTCTCTCAATGCTTAACAAGTTAAGGCTTGTGGACTTAGATGGCGTTCTCATCACGCAATCCTTCAAAATATGGTCCATACCACACCCAGTGCACAATGGCGGTGGTGTATTAGATGCTGGTGCACATGTGATTGGATGATTAGATTGCCCCTTATATGGACACTCATTGGTTGGGTGTGGCCCTTGACACACATGATATTGAATGGGTTGTGTCTTGGTGCAGTTGTTCCTATCTCCCATTTTTTGAGGAATCGGTGCCGTTTGGTAGATCGGTACAAACTGGTCATCTTGCCTAACATAGTGACATAATGCTAGACCAATTTTCATTGTCACCAGGGTACTCATTTCCACTAAAGGTAGGTTCAAGGTTGACCCAATCACTAGGTAGCTCTTCCACCAATACTTGATTTAGGGGAGTAATTTTTGGTGGTGGTGCTTGATGTCCCAATACTGGCAAGGGTAAGGTGGCTCCTAATTTGCCCTTGATTGGCTAAGGTGGCTCCTTGTATTGCCAATTGTGCCTGATTGGAAGGATTGGGTGGTGCGGGCAATGTTAGTTGCGGCCTTTGTTTGATACTTGGGTTAAGGAATCACCCTAGGATAACGACATTGGAATGTGCCATAATTTCCCCAACAAACATTATGGGCACAATAGAGTGTCGGCCTTGCCCTAAGACGAGGGCACTCCTTAGTGGGATGATATCCATTGTATACCCCACACCATATTCACATGGCCAACTAATGTAGTTAACATTGTAGTAACAATCAATCATACTTTTACTACTATCAATCCCATATCAAATAATTGGAATGAATCTGACAACCAAGAAGACTGGTTCCTTTGTTTCTGCCTTCTCTCTAATCTATGAGCTACTGGATTCTCACGAGAGGAAATTCTTGTTACTCATCATCTAATCGCTCTATGAGATTTGGATGGTTTGGAGTGATGGTTGTTATATGCACATTTTGTTCAGCATGTTCCATTTTGAATATGAGATTAGATTAAACAATAAGGTTGGATTAATTTAGAATTTTTTTAAAGTATGAATTCTCTAGTTCCAAATATGTTTTTTGTTGTAAAGAGGATGTTTTTGTCAATAAATGCTTTATCCTAAAATTGAATACCTAAGACAAACAGAGAAAAAGGGGAGAGAGAAAAAGTTTAGAGTATTTAGAAAAAGAGATAAAATTATGAGAAGAGTGCATGGGTAACAAACCATGAGACTTCACTGTCTAGATATCCCAAGTCAATTCCCCCGCCCATGTACCAGCAGAGGCAACCATTGTCTCTACTTGCACCACCAAATCAATATAATCAAGGCCAGCTAGCCATACAAGGAGCCCCCCAACCAACCAAGGGCCACTACAAGCTCAAAACTTGCGATTGCCACCACTGGGGTTCTAGGTCCACAACCCCTACCACTTACTCCATAGGCTAGGTGATCATTGAAGAGCCACTGAGAAAGTGGGAGGACCCTAACTATGTCCTACCGACACCTGATCTTCTTATGAAACTCCTCCGTATCTGACAAGTCTAATAAGTCATTATGTCATGCAGGATGAACAATATATTCTGGTGTATCAAACGGCTCCCACAACGTAATGAGCTAGGGACATGAACACTGTGAATCGCAGACCCCGGCTATCCAATGCTACACTTGCCAAGGTCTGCACTGCTATCCGTATAAGGCAGTTGCCAATCAGACCATAGCCTTTTATAAATGCTAGGAGCAACTGCTAAATATCAAGTAAATATATAACTACTAGCAAGCCTCACAAGAGAACTAAAACCTCTATAATGGCAGATATGGAGACAATTCTAATAAACAAGAATACAAATTTGCTAGTACGAAGTTATTTTTTGATCTAAAGAGTTTTTTTAAAACAATGAATGCTTTGCTATAAAATGGATTCATAAACATTGGAGTATGTTTTCCTTGGTATAATGAAACATGGGCCAAGGTCAATCTCTAAAGGAAATTTGTTAGCACATTTGAAGGATGGTTAACAAGCTTGGTGCATAAATAGTGCCCTCGAATGCATGTGTGCTTGTAATCTTTTGGTTCGCTATGTTTCTATGTTGAAATCTCCTTAATTAACAGATGACAAGATGCTTCCATATGCTTTGGGGTATCCCTACAAGGGTTTGCTCAAATGGCACATGGGATTCGCAGATGCTAGCCAATGAATGTACATGTTCTCTTCCCATTGGTTCTTTTTTTTAGATGGTCCATTAAAGAATACGTGTTACTTCCATCTGCGTGTTTGCTCAAATGGCACATGGGGTTCATGTGTTAGGGTGTATGTACGGTTAAATGCACTTTTAAGTATTGGTAGCAAACTTTTTCCAGTGGCATGTGGGGCTCACAAGTGGTGTTGTGCTTGGTTTTCTTCTAGTAAATTTTTTGAAACTATGTTTCCATGTTGAAGTCTCCTTTAATAACATGTAAGAAGATGCCCATGTCTTCCATCTGCTTTGGGGTATCCCTACAAGGATTTACTCAAATGGCAAATGGGATTTGCAAGTGCTAGCCAATGAATGTGTTTGTTCTCTTCCCATTAGTTCTTTTCTTTTAAATGGTTTATTAAAGAATGCTTGTTAGTCCCATCTGCTTTGGGGTATTCCCAAAAGGGTTTGCTCAAATGGCACATGGGATTTATGCATTATGGTATATGTATGGTTAAATATACTTTTAAGTACTAGTAGAGGTTGTGGCACGTGGCACTCCCAAGTGGTGATGTGCTTGGTTTTCTTCCAATCGCTTTTTGAAGCTATGTTTATGTGCTAATATGTCCTTAAATAACACATAAAAAGAGGCTTGCATCTTCCATTTGCTTTGCAAAGTTTGCTCAAATGGCACATGGGATTTGCAGGTGTGGGTCAATGTGTTCTCTTCCCAGTAGTTCTTTTCTTTCAGATGGTTTGTTAAAGAATACATGTTAGTTCCATCTTCTTTTGGGAATTTCCAGAAGGGTTTGCTCAAATCGCATATGGCTTTCATGTGTTAGGGTATATGTACGGTTAAATGTACTTTTCAAAACTGGTAGGAAATCTTTGTGAGTAGCACATGAGGCTTGCAAGTGGTGATGTGCTTGGTTTTCTTTTAATATTTTTTCAAAAGTACTCTTATGCCCAAGAAAATGTGTGTGTATTTCATCTAAGTGTTACTGTCTATGTATGGTTAAGGGGTGGTGTTGATTTTTTTCAATTGATTTTTTAAAGTGCTCTGTTCCAGAGGTTGGACAATAAATGACTCTACACTCTTTTAGTAATTTTCCTCTTACAAAAAAAGGGGAGTGGGGAACATTAACGAATGCATGTCACTTCCATCTGCTCTAGAGCATTCTCGAAAGGATTTGCTTCGATGGCACATGGAATTCAAAGGCTATAGTATATGTATAGTGATTATGTGCATCCTTTGTTAGAAGTGTGTGGAATTTGTCAATGACTAATGGTTGACTGCTTGTAAGAGCTTACTAGAACGACTTGTGGGGTTCACATTTGTTGTTTGGTTAGCACGTTTTTTTACTAGGATGATGGATAACACATGATATAGTGTGAGTTTACTTCATGTATTGATTTGTGTTTTTTTTCTCCACAGGGTAAAAATGAAATGCTGCAAAGTCTCATTCAGAGGTCCATGGGTGCACAATGCCAATGTACAGTTATTGTGATGGCCCTTTATTTCATCAAAGACTTGCTCTACTTATGGTACCTACCTAGAAAGGACATATTGTCATTCCACCATGATGAAGTCCCATGGGGCATAGAAACATCGCCATACTAACTGCAATTTGGGGATCGTTGCATGGGTTGATGTACATTATTCATATTTGAGCTGGTGTGGTCCTTACTTTGTGCATTGTCCTCAAAACCTTTTTTGCAATATTGTACCGAAAGAGAGATTGAGGTTTTTCAATGGCATTGAATGTGTGCTAGTCCTAGGTTTCCATAGCATGGACCAAACAAAAAAATGACCAAGGGGAGCAAGCATAGAGCCGGATGTGTTGATGGGAGCAATTTATGTGTACGTATGGACAATGGGAATAAAACAAGAGAATGAACAAAAAATATATAGCTAAATACAATGAGAGGTGATCTTAGCCATCTCAAAAATGGATGCAAGCATGATTCACAAGGTCGGTCTCGATGACAAATTATTAGATGCCTTCAAGCATGTCATTATGGAGAAAATTAGTGACTGAGAGGATATGTTACCCATCCATGCTCAACTAGGAAATATAGCGCATGATGTGTGGTCATCAGAGATAGTTAGACGAATCATGACAATTGTAGGAAACATTAAATGCCACAAAACCATTTCTAGCAGCATTACAATTTCAAGTGAAAGCAAGAAGTGTGGGAGGAAACATGGGCAAAGTAGAAGGCACAAATAACTCAACCCAAGTTAATTGCATGGACCAAGCAAAAAAATGGCCCAAGGGGAGCAAGTACAGAGCCAGATGCGTCGATTGGAGTAGCTGCCAATTTAAGTGCAACTTTTGTTAATACAAGGTTATCAACAAGCAGCTATGTCGTTTGGTTGTAGGAAGATAAGTATGAGGTGCTTACTAACAATAGGATTGGTTCTAGGACTGAAGACATTTTCTTAGCTAGGATACAAGGAGTCGCAGGTCTAGATCTAGGCAAGTATTTTGTAGCCAAATATTTTAAGGGCACCGTAGAAATGAAGTTGACAAAATCCTTGGAAAAAGGATCTTTGCAATTGAAACATTGTGTGTTAGTACGAGCATTTTTTTTGATGATGGGTCCTCCGCATTGGGTATTTATGCCTTATGCTAATGGAGGGATGTTATGTGAGTTATTTTACATTGTGCATAAAGACTCAATTATAAATCAACTGCACTCTGATAGACTTCAGCAAATTGTGGCTTTTGTACCAGATCTTGCCTAGGCTCTTTGCCTGGGGTTGAAAGCTCTTTTTTCTTTCCCCCCAAAAATGAGGGTTTGTATTAAAAACTTAAGAAAATGATAAGTTCTCTCCCCTGGAGAGCAACAAAACTAGGAAGAAGTGGCTTTTAAGAACATTAATAGTACAATGGCAGAGCTCAATTCTCAGTATCCTGTGTCTCTTCTTTTGGGCCTACATGGGTGATAACTTTAAAAACAATTGTGCCCATCACGATCTCCTCTGCACTTCTTGGTACCATCTTTGAGCTATGCAGTAGTCTCCGCAGCCCTCTGTAGGGATTTCAAAAATATTTCTTTTGATAAATTTTCATTTCGAATTCTGAATGAGACACTTACAGGAGCGAGAGATAGGTCTCTTAAAAAGCGGAATCTATGGGATGGGGGGAGTTGTTGAACATGGTGGGGCGAGATAAGTTGAAGCGACGAGAGGGGGATGGAGGAGGGTCCGGTCTGCCATCTGGGTAGGAGGTGAAACTGACTGGGGTGCATCAGTGCAACTAGGCAGAGAAGATCAGATAGGAGGAGAAGATCCAACAAAAGGACTAGGGGGGACGTCATCTACCTAGCTACCCTGTGGAAGCCACATATCTCTATTCGAACAAATGGTTGGATACAAGCTTCCTAGAAACAGAGCAAAAATTGTATGGTGCCAAGGCTTTACAGCACGATCGAATGGCATGCCACAAGTTCCACAGTCACAGGGTTACCCACATGGCATCCCAACTCCGTGATCACAATAAGCCATAACTCGAGGATGGGTAAAAAAATGGATCCGGGGTTATGTTGTCTCTGTGCCAACATGGACTTAGGTAGCACAGAATGTGTGTGTAGAGTCAAATACAGACCTCCTATGACTACTTGACCTCAGCACATGCTTAGCAGAGCACGAACTATTAACTCACTCGAATCCAAAAAGAAGAAGAGCTCGATTGCCAAGAAAATCTTGAAGACATGCAACAGTCTTTGGCAACACGCACATTCAACATTGAAGAGCTTACAAGGGACTGCTGAATCTTAAAGGACCAACTTGCTATCACTAAAGAGGTGAGCACTTCTGAAGGAGAAGTCTTGGACCAATGGTTCAATACCACTGAAGTCATTCCTCAACAAGCACAGGTCACCTTGCAAATGAAAAAGCTTAAGGAGGCATATACATCCATCTACCATAAGGAGAAAATGGATGAGATGCAATCCCAAAAGATAATAATCTCAAAGCTTGAACTCCATTTGCTAGTGCAAAACAATGAGGCAATGGAATACACCACCAATGAAGTCCCACTACAATGCACAATAGTGGTGTACCAAGAGCTTATGGTGGCTACCGGAAGATCACCTTAAAGCACGAATAGGTACATGGGAAGTATAGATGAGCAAACTAATGGAGCAATTAGGTGAATATATCACATTATGGAATAGGCCCAACATACAAGATGCATTAAGACGAATGAAGTAGGCAAATGCATCACTAAAACATGCCGAAGTACAAGGATTGATCAAAAATTGGAAAAATCCACGAGCTTACACATCATGAATATTATCTTTGTTTAATTTATTAAGAATAAGGAGAACTATAGCAATGCCGTGTAAAAGAGACGTACAACTACATCATATATGCTCATGGTTAAAAAAGGTGGATAATCACTATAAGCAGTATTATGGTCAAGATTTTAAGATATTCTTAATATGGATATAAATTATATAGTTATGGTTATATGATAAAAATAACGATGCTTAAGAAGAGTCATAAAATAAGCTTATCTTCAAACCTCAGAAAAGTGGAGCACAAAATGTAACTCAAAATATGTACAATGTAGCAAAAGTTCATTATTACAATAGATTGATGGTTTAGCACATTTGAAGTCTTGCTCGACTTCATAGATATAATAGATACAATCCACAAGGATTCATCTAAATTTTAAAATTTCCAAGAGCTAGCGCATCATAAATATCACTTATTTTGACTTTCTCAAGAGTAGGGAGAACCATAGCAATGTTGCGCAAAACACACATACAATTATGATATTAAGATATTCCTAATGTGGATATAAATTATTACTTATTGTAGGTGGATGTTAAGAACAAGCAATAAGAAGAGTCATAAATAACCCACATGTAAACCTAAGCATGAAATGTCACACAACGTGTGTACATTAATGCAATAGACTAGTGGGTTAGCACATTTGAAGTCTTGCTCTTCGTAGATCCCAACTGTCATGAGAGATGGCATACTAATAAGCAATGAAATGTCACACAACGTGTGTACATTAATGCAATAGACTAGTGGGTTAGCAGATTTGAAGTCTTGCTCTTCTTAGATCCCAACCATCATGAGAGATGGCATACTAATAAGCACCATTGGATGGAGAGCCAAGTATTTACGTGGAAGTCAAGACAAAGTTCTTATGGCCAAGCATCACGGCCACGTTATGGTAAGTGACCCGTGCTTAATCAAGTGATTTGCTTTCTTGGTCTACTTCATAGATATAAATGCCCACCTCTGGAGTATCCTTGTCCATGTTCTTTTTGTTCTCAAAACGGTGCATCAAATACTCTTGATACATGAAACCACGATACTTAGCGGGTTGCCCTATCTTGGTGGTGAACTCAGGCATGGGACTCATGTAAGTCTGGGCACCGGGGGTGCAGAAATAGCCCATCGAGTAGCGAGTACCGGCTTTGTTGTTCATCACGCGGTGAGTAACGCTCTTGTATTTTGCATTGCTCCAAATCTTTGTAACAGAATCAACAACAAAGACGGACAGAGTCAAGCAACAAAACAGAGTAGCAGCTTGTTTGGAATCCTAGTACTTAGGAGAAACTAGAAACCACACCTGCAACATGTCGCCGATGTTGACGATAAGAGCCCCCTTTATGGGCTCAACAGTAATCCACTGATCATCTTTGAGAACCTGCAGCCCGCTTAGCTCGTTCTGTGCGAGCAAGGTTAGCACGTTCCCGTCTTTGTGGGTTGACGAGCCAAAGGCTGGAGCTCCAGAAGGCGGATAGTGGAATAAGCTCAACGCGTTAGTTTTTTCCTTGTAGTAGTCGTGAACGAAGTTCGTCGGAAGCCCCAAGCTCTCCGAAACAAGGCCCATAAGGAAGATGGATTCCTTCTCTATCTCTTGCAGAAACTTCTCAATAATCGGCCTGGACAAAAATAGTTGGGTTGCTAGCTATTGATTAACTTGACTTCCCACAACACGCAATGGCATGCAATGCGTGAAACAATACGAGCTCAAGCCAAATCTCATTAGTGTGCACAGCGTGGAACACCAATGGCATGCAATGCGTGAAACAATACGAGCTCAAGCCAAAATCTCATTAGTGTGCACAGCGTGCAACACTGACCTGTATTCCTCTGGTTTCTCGGGCCAAACATTGTACTGAGAATATCGGTGAACAAGTTCCTGGGAAGTGCTGCCTTCATGAAAGAAAAGGACGTGCTCCTTTGGGTCAAGGACACCCCTAGTGAGATCATCATTTACAAATCCAGTGGCAACAGGTGAGGCACCGGGAGCCGGCCGAGCCTTCAATTTCTCTTCGAGAGGGAGTTCAAAGAAGCTTTTGGAAGTGGAGAAAACTTCTTCCAAAAGCTCGAGCGAGAGGCCATGGTTGATCACCTGAAAGAAGCCCCAATCCGCCGAGGCGTTGCCGATGAGGGAAATCACTGTTTGGCGAGTGTCAAGGGAGGTGGGGTTTTGGAAGAGAGGAGACAGGTCAATGACAGGGATGCTGGAAGGGGAATGGTGTGGTAGATGGGGTGTTGTAGGGAGCATGCTCTTCTTGAGGCGGGCAACGTCAACGTCGTCATTGTTGGTGTTGAGAGAGGTGGGAGAAACAAGGTGGACTGCCTGAGCGACCATGGTTGGTTGGTTGCTTGGGTGATGTCTCTACTTGGGCGAATTTCGCAAACGAGAAATGCCTATCTTATTAATGGAGGAGCGCAGATTCTCAGCCTTGTTTTGTGGCATCTTGCAGCGCCCAATACGACGGTCTTCTTCCCTTCAAGTTACATTTTCTCTTTGGTGAATGCTTGTTTATGGACAGACTTGCTGAGTCCTGAGAGCAAATGTCATGTCTTTGAAAACAAGGTGGCAAAGCCACGGAGACGGAGGCCTGCAAATGGAAATTGAAGTTTTAGATTCATGGCATTTAGTGCAAGAGTCTATGTGGATATGATATGTAAGTAATGGAGTCCATTATGTTATTATTCTCGCTTTGATTTATGTTATTTAGGAATACATCTTCTAAGAGGTTCAAGAAAGTACTTATATTGATACTTGGTGGTTTGTAGATGGCGACAATCATATAATCTACTTCTTGCTTTGAAACATGAGTTTCTATGATCTCTATTCCTATTTGATTGTAAAACATAAGCAACCCTTGAACAAGAAGAAGCAAAAGGTAAGTTTTTCCTGTGCCTTCTTCTCCGATAAGGAAAAGGTGGAAATTTTCTTCTGAGCATATTCATTTTCGTAAAAGCAGGTCATCAAATATATGTCTTTGCTCTTTATTAAGACTTCTAATTTGCATGAAGTATTCTTCGTTAGGCAAAAGTATGAGTTTCTTTGTCGGTATTACAAAATTGTCGATTCGTGGAGTTTTTGTAAGGATTGGCATATCCAACCCAACATCCTCTGCATCTCATTTGGCGTTTTTAGATTCTATGTATTGTCTATCCCGCTTGGACCACTTGGGTCATCAATGCATTCATCTTTATTCAAGAGTTTATCATAGTTGAAGTTAAACATGTTTCTGTTGTGTAGTACCTTCATATCATAAGCATCTTTCCAAGAACCAAATTTCTTAAGATGTTGACACTCATCATCTTTGAATGGACGATAGATTAGAAGTTGTTCCCTGCTTTGCGAAGCTTTTCTTTATAATTTGGTGAAGTTCGAAGAGACTCAAAGTCCCTCTAGCCTATGTGAGAATCAAAATGCTTTCTATGTTTGTGTTGTTCATAACAACCCTTGCCACAAGGTTTGTGTAACACATCATGCCTTTGTGCAAGCGAACCTGTGGGTAAGCTCCCATTTCACAATGTCCATGTATGACAAACATTGGTTTCCATTCTTTCTAGGGGAGAGAAAGAAAATTATGGGAAAATTGAGTTCCTCCTTATGCTTGTCTTGGAATATTCCTAAAGGCCTTTGTCCCTCAGAAGGGGCAATGAAGTTGATTGTTGTTTCATACTCTAGTACCTTCTCTACCGAATTAAGGTTGTGTACTAAAGTGTTGTCTCTCCTTCATTGTTCTCTTCAACTTCCAGTGTTCCTCCATAATCCTTCTTTTGATGTGTCTTTTGTTTCTCCTTGAACGTGTGAAGTTATTGTACCATTCATTGTTTAGAGTAATGTTGTTACTTTTGTAAAGAGAAGTTTGCATTATTTTTTTCATTGCATACATCAAAAGCAATGGTTGAACATGACCAATCATGTAACTTGTTTTGTACTACATTATCTTTTTAATCCAATGAACATGTTGGCATATTTGTCCATGAAACATGGCAAAAGGTTTTGTACTCTAGAAGTGTCTATCATAACATCAACTATGCTACTTTTCACACCAAATTTTCCATCGAAAGCGAGTTCCCTTATATGTGTGAAAGCTATTGTTGGAGACACAAATCTTTCCTCTATTTCGGTTAATATAGAAACTTCTAGTATTTCATTATTTGTTTATATTTGAGTAGGTGTGAAATATTTGGGCATCATATTGCTCTCAGTGGCATATCGGTAATCCTTGCAAATATGAAATGATCTAGTTTGGAATACATGATTGGACTTTCCCAACACTCTTGAATCCACTGGTATGTTTCTTTCTTCAAGAAAATGGTTTGCTTTTTAAAATGCAAGTGCTCACATGAGAAGCATTCCAAAAGAAGGAGTATCCTTAATTGCCTCTAAATATATCACAATGCCATTCGATGGCTTATCAAAGAGAGTTGAGCATTCGTTCTTGTCTAATTTCTCATAACAACAATGGACCTTTACCTTTCTTGGCCTTGCTTCGGTTTTTCTTATCCATGTTGTATTTCACATGCAAGAGAACTTCAAGATTCATTGCAATTTCTTTGGAGTGCATGTAATGATACATCATTGGGCTCCCAAATATTCTTTCTTATTTCTCTATCTTTTTATATAATTGTGTGTAAGAACATGTCAAGAGAAGGGTATGAGTCCTTAAAAGAAGTGACTATATCTTTCAAGCTTCTTTTTGGACCTTCCACAATTGTTTTGCTCAAAGATGATTCCAACTGCGAATATCCAAAATTTGTTTGCAAAAGGTACATGGAAAGGTAAACATGTCTAGAAAATGTATGACATTTACTTTTGAAGAGGAATTTCTCATGTACATGTAATTGTTTATTTCAATTTTGAGGTTAAATATCTCCACTACACTTTTATATAAAAGGAGAAAATATGATTGTTTTGTTCTCAAGCAATTCCAAGTACTCTTCCACTCTTGAAGTGTTGGGGTACAATTTGGAAATGTAGTTACTCTCCATCCATGAATCATTGGTCACTACACCTTCAGCAATAATATTTCCAATATCATTTTTCATTCTATGAAGTACAACATCCCTAATGACTTCCTTTGCGACATGGAAATTCAAAGAGTATGTTAAACAAAGGAAACTGCACTTATTAGTTGGATACATACTCAAAAAAGAGGAATGCAAGTCAAAGTGATTAGTTGTAGTAGAAAGGTCCATTATGGAGATTGGTCTATCATCCATAGAGTTCAAAGCTTTACTTATTCGCAAAGGAAGATAGCTTTACATTTTCCCAACTATAAATTGCAAACATAGATAACAGGAAAGGTCTTTTTAGTGTGGGTTAAAAGAAGTTAAATTGGATATAACATTAGAATCACACTTGAAATAATCCCATTGTCTTGAAATACGATACTGGAAATATCCTTATGGAGCAACACATGCTACCATAGCATGAGCATGACATTAAGAATTTTTGAATTCAAAAACATATGAATTACAACATTCAGCCTGCCTCCATAGGCATGCAATTAAAGAATTCCTTAATTGAAAACCATTTAATAACAATATTGATTCTTTTATTCAAAAAACCAGTGAATGATCAAAGAAAACTCAGCATAATATAATGTTATTGTTGAGATAACAACATGAAGTATTAAGGTACAATGTGTTGCAACAATAAACAAAATGTGAGTGTATAGGAAGATGGAATTTCAATGAGTTTATAACGTATTGCTGTGCAGAAATCAGTAGATTTTTTGAATATGCAAAGATGAAATATTGTTACCATAATATGGAAAGATCAAAGAGATCAATTACATGACTGCTACACCAATGGTACCAGGAAATACTTTCTTAGGAAATCTTTAAAACTTTCAAGAACATTTCATGCAAATAAGAAGTGGAAATGAGAAAGTTCTCATTGGTAAACATTACATATAAGAGCATTACTCAAACTCAATTTTTGCAACAATGAATTTCTCCACTATAGCGTCTTTTGAGAGTAATTTTAGCTCCCTCGAGAGTAGTTATCACACCCTTGATCTTGGAGATATTTTGAAGGGTTGTATGCTTGTCACAACTAATACAAAACGCCTTATCCAACTATCTTGAAATGTTGCTTTCCTTGCAAAGAACTGACTCATACAATGTGAAATTAATAGAGAATTAACACTAAGGATTGTCAAAACCCCAATAACCTACAACATTTTGAGTCATACTTTTAGGCTAGCATACACTCTGAACAATTTTGTTCCAAACTAAAAAACAATGCTATTACATACGTGCAATTAAGTAAGTTTAAGGGATTTTCTAAATTCATGTACCTAATCTCCATAACCTATTTTTTGAATGTGTATTAAGAACACTTTTGACAGCTTTGCTAATAGACTTAGATCTTTGATATCATGGCATACAACATGTTGAGAGCAATGGGTTGAGTATTATGCTTGAGCCTAACATTCCTCAATAAAATTTGGCATTCAACCAAAGTCTTGAAATAGCCTAGAGGGTGGAAGCACATTAAGCTGCTCAAAAAAGCATGTCCATGGACAATGCTAAGAAGCACAATTGAATAGCATGTTTTGGCTTTGTTTGTAAGTGAGCATAATGTTAATTGGTAGTTACACTCAGCCCATGTGTAAAGTGTCTTGTAGTTATAGTCTCTCTCTCTCTCTCTCTCTCTCTCTCTCTCTCTCTCGTTCGTGTTCTTGTTCTCACTCTCACATGCACAAAAGTGTAGTCTTTATCCTGCTTGCTCCATCACCAGCTCTCTCTCTAATAGAGGTGCAATCTTCCTCCTTGTTCCATCGCCAAAATTTGTTGCCCTCCCTCTCACTCACTCTGTTGCTGCTGCATGTGACATTGCATTGCCTAGACTTCCTCTCTCTCACACACACTCACACAGGTGCAAGCTTCCTTCTTCGTGCTCCATCGCCAAGAATCTTTGTTGAGTTGGAGTATTATCTGGTGTGGACTCTCTCTCTCTCCAATAACACAAATCATTTCAGACTACATTCTGCAATCTAGTCAAGATCTCCTTACAATCAAGCTTTCTTAAAGCATTGCTGAGTATGCTTAGCACAATCACCAGATCTTGCTGCTTCCACTTCATTTTTTTTTAAAGACTTTGACAAAATATGAAGAGGGGAGAGGAGAAGAGTGGATATGAGGAGAGAGGGGCACAGCTAGAGAGCACACCACAAATGACTAACTATACGCTAGATTTAGTTGAAAATGTAGAATATGTACAATCCCATTTAGGGTTAGGGCATCTAAGTCTTTCCTTCATAGCACTCTATATATGTTAGTGCTATGCAAATGTAATCACATGATGTTGACCGTAGTCTCTCAACACCTTCCCTCAAGATCAATATCATGAAGTAGGCCTTCCCTCAAGATGATGATTCTAGGAAATCGAAGAAGGACTGAACATTACATTCCATCACACCCCTTTAATGGGAATGTCCTTTCTCTTTGTCAAACCAAGAGCTTGTCAGTGTTTCTCGAAAAGCCCTTTACCGAGTGGTTTGGTAAAGATGTTTGCAACATTCTCTTTGCTATCACAATGCTGTAGTGTGATGTCACCAAGTAACACTCTTTCTATGATGGAGTGCTCTCTGACATCAATGTGCTTCGTCCTGGAGTGATATAATGGATTCTTGGCCAATGCTTGAGCCGATTGATTATCACATTATATTGTTATTGACTTTGATTGATCAAAGTCATTTATTTTTAACAAAAGTCTTCTGAGCCATATAGCCTCAACATGCACCTGTAGTGAGTGCTCTATATACTGCTTCAGTCAAAGACAAAGAAAACAATTGACTGTTTGTTTGACAACCATGATATAGCACCTTGACCAAGGAAAAATGCATATACTTGTGTGGATCTTTTGGTCTCATGATCTCTGGCATAATCACTATCACATTATCCATGCAACCTTGGATGACTTCCTTTACATTCTATCCCAAACTTTCTTGTACCTCTTATGTATCTCAAGACTCTTTAGCTGCATTCTAGTGAGATTGCTGTTTTGGATTTGACATAAATTATGCTAGTGAACTTATAGCATAACAAATATCTAGCCGTGTGATAGTCAAATACCTATATAAGAGATCCGATGAGCTACCTGTAGTACTGTCATTGATTGTAGGCTTTTATGAATCCTTTGTAAGTTTCAAACTCTGTTCCATGGGAGTGGTTGCAATCTTGCAATCTACCATATGAAACTTTTTTAGGAGACTTTCAACATATTTGAGCTGA
Source organism: Dipteris shenzhenensis (assembly GCF_047967505.1). Classification (NCBI taxonomy): domain Eukaryota; kingdom Viridiplantae; phylum Streptophyta; class Polypodiopsida; order Gleicheniales; family Dipteridaceae; genus Dipteris; species Dipteris shenzhenensis. Next base: position 58,444,436 of record NC_141601.1, on the reverse strand, counting down.
CTTATGAAGGTGGTGTCTAAATCTCTCTAGAACTCAATTCCAAGACGATAGTGCATAAGTCCAAGATCTTTCATGTCAAACTATATAGATAAGTCTTGTTTTAGCTTTTTGATGAAGCTATCCTGGATGCCAGTCACAATCAGATTATCTATGTACAAAAGTGCAATAGTGATGTCTTCCTCTTGAAATTTGTAGTAGAGAGTATGATCTACATTGGACTTCATGTATCCCAAATCAGTAAAATACTTGTCGATTCTATTGTACCAACTTTTGGGTGCTTGCTTTAAGCCGTAGAGACTTTTCTTGAGAGGAAAAACCTGATTCTCCTTTCCTGGTTCAACATAACCTGCTGGTTGTTGCATGTAGACTTCCTCGTCTTGGTAATCATTGAGAAATGCATTCTTGACATCGAGTTTGTACACATTCCATCTACTGAGTGTCGCTATTGATATCAAGAACTGTATGGAATCCATCTTTGCTATTGGAGCATAAGTGTCATCATAATCTTAACCATATTGCTATGTAAATCCTTTTGCAACTAGTTTGGCTTTGTATCTTTGAATGCTTCCATCTGCATTGTACTTCACTTTGTATACCTATTTGCTTGCTATGGCCTTCTTTCTTGGTGGAAGGTTGCATAATTCCCAAGTATTATTCTTGTACAAAGCTTCCATTTCTTCATTCATAGTAGTTTGCCATTTTGGCTGTGTCTACTGCATCTTCGAAGTACACTATCTCTTCTGTAGCCCCATGATGGTAGTCATAAGAGCATAGTTGGTGGTTTCAACATGAATTGCTTTGCCTTTCTGAGCATATGTCAATCTGGCTGGAGGTTTGCTTTCCCTATTAGACCATCAAAGTTGATGTGGTTCATCTTGGGGTGCTTTTGGGAATTCTCGCTCTTCTTCATCAACCTTTTCCGTAGATGACTGAGTAATCGGTGCATCTATCTCTTGTGTATTTGAGGTTTTCCATTCTGATTCCTTATCAAAATTTACATCTCTGGAGATAATGACCTTGTAGTTGATGGGATCATACTTGTATGCTTTGCTGTCTTCACTGTAGCCAACCATGATGCATTTGCATGACTTTGCATCCAATGTCCTACAATGGTCGTCATGTATGTGGGCATATGCTATGTAACCAAATATGTGGAGATGCCCAATGTGTGGCTTGTGTCCAGTGAATGCTTCAAAAGGTGTCATACCCTGAATCGGTTGGGTTGGAAGCTGATTAAGCAAGTAGTTTGCAGTGGCTATTGCTTCTGCCCAATACTGATTTAGAAGATGCTTCTCACTAAGCATTGCTCTAGCACTGTCTGCTAAAGTATCATTCTTCCTTTTAGCTCGTCTTTGAATGCCGTGACTTCTACAAAAGTTCATGAATGCTTAAAGACATGTATTCATCTCCTCTGTCTGATCTCATAACTTTGATCTTTCCACCTGTCTGGTTTTCTACCATGGCTTTGAATTCTTGAAATTTGGAAAATACTTCAGATTTCTCTTATAGAAAGTAGACCCAAAAATATCTATTGTAGTCATCGATAAAAGTCAAGTAGTAAAGTGAACCATTGATGCTACGGGTCTGGGCATAACCCCATACATCTGTATGAATTAAATCAAGCATACCTGAGGTGCTTCTGCCAAAGTTGGTTCGCTTTTGTTTGCCGAAGTAGCATGCTTTGCAAACTTTTCCAAGAAACTATAGCTTAGGAATCCCAATTTCCATGTTTTGATTCTTGAGCTCTATCAAGCTTTTGAAATTGACATGTCTATATCTCTTGTGCCATTTTGTGGATAGTGGCATCTGTTGCGGTTGAGTTGACATGGCATGAAAATCTGGTACTGTAGCTAGCATTATAAACAAGCATCCTTCCTTGACTACTTTTCCTACTAGCTAAAATCCTCTAGATTTGTCTCTGATAGTGTATTCATCTCCATCGAAGATGACTCGGTAGTTGTGTTCTGTAATTTGACCTACTGACAAGAGGTTCTTGTTGAGCTTCGGTCATTAGACCTACTGACAAGAGGTTCTTGCCAAGCTTCGGAACATAGAGTACATCTTTCACCAATCCTTTATTGGAATGGCCACCGCCCCATCTATAAGCCCCCATATGAGGAGAGCATGGGGGAGGTGAACCTAGGTAGAAAAGATAAGGGAGGGGGCTGCTACATGTGCAACACCTCACAGGGAAAGGACAGCACATTAGCCTATCAAAGGCACCTCAAGGGCTGTCTGTACGGGTTGGAACAGGCCCCGAATAGTGGTAGACAGGTGGCGCAACTGTACGACATTAGTACGACTGCATGGGGGGGTCTATGGCAAGCATAAGACCTACAAATAGCCCTACAATAGGCATAGGAATGGGCAAAGGAAGCAACCCAAAAGGGGCTACCAAAGGCCCTTATATATAGGGCTAGTTGGACTAGCCAACCAAGTCGGCCCCAATAAGCAGACTGGTCGGTCAGGATGAGGCTGGCTAGTCGGTCCATTCAAGGGGGCCTTGTGCCCTATAAAAGGAGGGCTTCTATGCCCTCATTCTATATCACTTGGAGCAATCCTCAGACAACACACAGGAGCAGCAAAGGGGGAGCCTAAGGCCTATATTCAGGAAGACAAGGTGACCTAGGAGAAGTTGCAGACTCTGAGCTAGAGTGGCAGCCACCTAGGCTGGCTTTCGGGCAGCAAGATGGAAGGGATGTAGACAAAGAGTCTACATATACTCAAGGTGGAGCACGTGGGCTCAGAGATCTAGAAGTGCTAGGCTTGTAGTAGAAGGACCTTTTGGTATTGTATCCTGTCCTAGTTTTTGGACACACGAAAATATAAAGTGTTGCTTTTATATTTGTCTCTGAGCATTGTCTATTTATTGGCTTGCACATCTATGCACATAAGTTAAGAAGTTTGTGATTCCACACGCCACATGCACATTGTGTGAGCTCCTGGGCAATACTACCAGTCTTCCACCATGCATACCCTCTGTTGGGTAATTTCTAACATGGTGTCAGAGCCCAAGTAGGAGGCTCATAGATGTGGGAGTATGAAGGAAGGGACCTTGCTAAAGGACGACCCTGATGGAGAAGCTGTAGAAAATCGACTTCCATGACTAGAGGATTGTGCCCTTGCGAGAAGGAGGGTGACTCAGGTTCAATCAAGTGCGTTCAGAGTTTTGGTCTACTAAAATTTGAGTTTGGTTGATTTTGCTGTGTCGTATAAACAACAGAGATGTCAACCTCTACAGCCTCTTCAGCCGCTACTCTCCCTTCCTCCTCCCCTAGTTTTCTCTCATTCACTATCCCTTACTTCTGAGAGTTTGGGAAATTAGACGAGACCAACTACCCAATCTAGAAGGTGAAAATCCAAAGCCATTTAGTGGCTTGGAAGTTGTGGAAGCTGACAACTAGAGTGGAGGCGAAGTCGAAGGACATGGTGGATAGGCAAGGGAAGATAGTCATGGCAGTAGATAGAGAGGAGCTCCAAGCTTGGGAAGATAGAGATGCCCATGCATTGGCATTAATCATAGGGACTACGGCGGACTCTGTTCTTCCACATATCTAGATGGCCGAGATGTCGGTAGAGGCGTGGGTCACTTTGAAGGATCTATACAAGATGGACAACACCTCTTGGATTAAAGGAAGGAGTCCAACTCAGATTCAAAGGGAGAGGCCAAAGCGAATGTGGTAATCGAAGAGTTGTTCCTGGTGACATCACTGAGTGTTACTGGGGTCAGATATGTTGACCAAGAAATCATAGTAAGGATGTATGACATAGAGATGTGGGTCAACGAGGAGTTAGATGCCTTTATGAAGGTGAAGGACAGCATGGAACGCTTGGTACCTTCCAGGTGAAGGACAACATGGAGCACTTGGTACCTTCCAAGTACGTGGATGTTGACACTAACACGAGGGTGGATTCCATGGAGGGCCCTTGGGTCTCATGGTCAGATGGATGCTCTATTTCAAAAGAAGACAATACAGGATTACACAGGCTCTTGGTGGGTGCCTCGATAAGGTACAAGGTTTGCTTTCAGAGCAAACACATAGGCAGTACAACAGTTTGGTATGTACTTGATATTTTGCATTTGAGCCTTTATAGCATGCTGTGGAGAGATGTGTTCTTCATTTTTATTAGGAGATACGAGATTGGAAGGAATTGGCCTTCTTCAAAGGCAGAAGGGGAAGTATTGGTGCTTCTTCAAATCTCAGACGCAGATTGCTAGAAGGTGATAGACAAAGAGTATTGAAGCTAGTTCAGTCAATGCTTTCTCACACAACTTTTATGTGGCTTCCCTTGCTAGTTCAGACAGTACTCTCTCATATAACTTTTATGTGGCTTACCTTAGATCTTGGGGGATCCCAAATTTTTTATTCAAGCTCAAAGCTTCTCCTAAATATATGAGGAAGAGCATTAAATTTATGGAAGCCCCTAGGCTCAAAAAGGCACAAGAGGATGGCCAGGAAAGGCCCATTGTTTGCATTGTTTTAGATCCCTAGGCTTGGTCGACGAGGCTTAGGAGAAGTAGATGTTTGACCCCCTACATAGTCAAGTAATTACAGATTTGTCTCCAAACAATTATTGTGCAGGGATGAGTACATATGAAGCTTCCCAATGACGATAGATTTTAAACCTCACTTGGGTTTATGGAATTCGTTCGAGGAAGGTAGAACGTATAGGTTACGTGGGTGCAGAGATTGTAGTGACTAGGTGCTTGCTTGATACCATATGGACTTATTTTTTGCTGGACTCATACTAGGTAGATTATGCATAGAGCTTGTATATTAGCAAATAAGTTAGCAATTATCTTTTGATTCACAATAGTTTGAGGTCAATTTATCACTGAAATTGCAACTTGTTAATAGAAGCTTATCACTTGCTTTTCATTATTACTCTTGGATGGAATAGAATTTATGTTGTCATTCGGTGGTGGTTAAGATTGAAAGTTGTGATATGTGACATGTCAAAGATTAATTCACTACTCTGACATGAGATATACCTTTGTAAGACTACAATAAGTCCAATCATACAAATTTAGAATTTTTGTTCTTCTAAAGATCAAAAATCTACAAAGAAAATAAAAGAGAAAATGAAAGAGAAGAAAAAAGAGGTAAACAAAAACTTTTAAGAAAAGCAAAAGGAAGACATACTTAGCAAGCAAAGCAACACTTATGTCGTCATCAGTGCCCAAGCATAAGCACTACTGTGACATGAGAAATGACAAGGCATCCTCATACATTTGCTAAAGTACAATGCAAATAAAAACCTTCATATCACAAAAGCATATCATAGATGTAGTGTGTAAATGTAAATGCCATCTATGGTGCCTGTGATTCTGTGGCTATGTTACAGTTAGTCAATTGTATAGAATTCTGAGTCAACATCTGTGTCTCTGCCTACTCATTGGGAGCGAGCCTGAGTGCAACTATGGGGGTGCTTTATGGACCACAATCTTGGTTATGGTGGAAGAGGCTATTTTTTATTGCAAAAACATGAGAGGAGAAGGTGATACAGAGGGGTTGAAGTCCTAAGTATGTAGCAGCTTGCTGAGTAATAGTGACAATCCATTTGTGCTCTTGAGGTTTCCCATGCTCTTGAGCAATCAGTGACAATCCATTTGTGCAGTCTGCAAATACTTAATAGCAAACAGAAATTTGTTACAAGCCATCAAGCTCCAATGAGAGGACACCATCCTATCATACTAACAAGCCAGAAACAAAGTACAATATCCATGACACAAAAAAATGGTGCGTCAGCTCTATTAGATGGCCAAATAGTGTGCATTGCCTTAAATACAAATTAAAGCATCTCTGCTTGCCAAAAAGAGTAAAATGGAATTGCCAAACATTTTATCATATGGTATGTTTGTTGCTTATGGATATTGTAAGAGTAAGGTGTCCATAGATATCTCAAACCATCAGACAAAATTTCAGCCATAATCACAACCCAACAAAATCTTGACATCATCTGCATTTTGCTTTTGTCAGGTTCAAACTTGATGTAAGCATTTTGCTTTTGTCAAGTCCCAACCAGCCCCCAATGCTTGTGAAGGAGCAGCAACATAAGGCAAGCAGTCCACTTCATCTAGCTCTAAATCAAAGCTCACCCTGCAAGCAACTCATAATTTACAGCAAAGCATAACTTCAACTTTACAACAATAGCAGCCTAGAGAGAATTCACACGACTGGGCAACATAACACGGGATATTCACTCCAAAACTAAGATATTGCAGTCCATATATTGTTTCTCATCACTCCAAATCAACACATAGAAATCCAAAGAGAATTCATACATGATTAGGCAACATAAGGGTGGCCAAATTTGAGCCCATATAAGGCTGGCCAAAACTGAGATACATGATTGGGCAACATAAGGCTAGCCACCAAAACTAAGATACACGATTGGGCAACATAAAGCTACAAAGCCATGTGAAGGACCTGCAAAGAATTTCAAAGAGTATACAAAGAGCCAATTCAAGGGAAAGGGGGGGCATTTGTTGCAGATTGATTGTGTGCCCTCATTGCTTCAAGTCGATGGGCACAAGCCATGAGTTGGTCTGCACAATACATGTAGAGAGACTTGTATCTGCATATGTATGGAAAGACGACACCCCTCATTTGCACCTTGAAGTTGGATTGCTGCATCTCTCATGCCTTTCTGGCTGCTTTGGCATGCCTCTGCTCAACTCTCTTATTTTCCTTGGCCATCCTTTGCTGCACTGAATCTAACCCCCTTAGATCTTTCTGCCTCCTCTTCTCCTCCTTTGTTCTCTCCAATTCCAATTTCTTAGCATTTTTGGCCTGCATGGTGTCGATGTACTGATCAGATGTGAGAATTAGAATGATTGTAATCCACAAATGCCTCTCCCCTCACCCTTGCAATAGTCACATTTTCACAATGGCTTCTTAGAAGGTCCACAACTCGTGCATCCAGGTTCTCAACCTCTTGTTGAGGTGCTACCGTGCCCATGCTACTAAGGGTTTCCACTTTTGCTCCCTCTTAGTCCCCATTCCGTGATGTCAATGAAACTTGACTCATGTCATAGTCTATCCACTCCTGGGGTTCCTCAATTTCTAGTTGCTCCTCTAAAGCTGTCTCTGATGGCAAATTAGTCTCGGTGACTGTGACCTTGATGTTCCTACATGGTAGTTGCTCAAAGCATATGGATTTTCTATTGAGGGGCCATATCCCAGTAGCACAAAAACCTGCCTTTATGTTTGATTCTGTGAGAGTGGTGGCTAGTGCCCGGGATGATATGCCAACAAGGTCTGATTTTGAAACTTGGGGGAAAATTTTATGATAACCAAACAGATCTTTTTATATACCTAGATGAATCCAGGAACATTCCCAAACTCATCCTCTAAAAACACAACATAGTGGAGTTTCAATCTCATGATAGTCACTCACAAGGTTGAAAACCATAAACTCCATCATGCATAGTAGGGACTAGCTACTATGACATCGCCACTGACGTCATCAGCACCCAACAGTGGGTGTAGACCATAGTATAAAAATATGCTCTCACACAGACAACCACACACCCACACATACTTGAGCATCCATTTATACAAAGTCTTCGTACTGAGTTTCTGTCGGCACTCCGAAGGTGAAGGGCAGACTCAGCCATGATGAAGGCTAGCACTAAAGGAGAAGGCTAGCACTAAACAGATCTTTCCTTGTTGAAGTTGCTCTTAAAAGATTTGAAGATTGACACATCAAGGGGCTAGAGCTCGTGGGAAGTATGTGCTGGCAATGTCACAATATCAATCCCCCATTCTACAGCATTGGCCACAACATCCAATCCGGTGTGGCTCCCATGTCCATCAATTATGACCAAGTGTCTGTTTGTTGGTGTGACTCCATTTGGAATAGAGGCCTTGAAGTACTCAATCCATGCAGTGAATAGTTGGCCTGTCATCCAAGCCTTGTTTTGCATTGACATGATAGCTCCTCCCTCCTCACATTGCTCACATTGGCTTAGCTAATTATGCATTGCTCTCTTTCCTTTGAATATGTAATATCCTAAAAGAGAAAAGCCAGCCGCATTAACACAACAAAGAATTCTACACCATTCCCCTGAATCGGGCCTTAACCCATATACTTGCCTTGACCCTTTCCTACTAGCAAGCACTTTCATTCCTCTATCTTTAGATCTTTGCACCCCCGTCTCACCAACATTCCATATGTTTTGAGGTGAGTATTGGTGTAGATTATACATTGTCTCCAGGTTGTCATGGAAAGAATAAAAAATGTCAGGACGGAGGCTCACAACTCTTGAGTGATCAAGTGGCTCTTCCACTCAGAATGTCAACTTTGTATGCCTCTTCGGGAATCCATCCCACCAACTCTTGCCGGGAACTCCATTTGTGAATGGGATGTGCCGGGTTTAACATATGGTGGCAACTTTTAGGCTCAAGTCATAGACTGTGATGCCTCAACCAACCTTTGCATTCCAAAGCACCATTCCACCAATGCCTTCTCCTCCTCATTTGTTAATACAGGTGCTGGTTCCTTTTGTTTCTTGGTGGTCCTTCCTTCTAACCACGCAGATAGGGCACTCCAACTCATGCCCCATCGTTTCGAGCAGGCACGCATTCTTGTGTGCATCCATGGCATCATACCCTCTTCAGTCTTCTTCTCTTGGCGCAAGGCAAGCTTTTAGGCTGACCAGCAACCAATGGTTGTGAGGGGGTAACATTGGTTGTGGGATGACCAGCCCCCAATGGCCGTGAAGGAGCAGCAATGGTTCTGGGATCACCATCCACCACCAAGAGCTGTGAGGAGGCAGCAATGGTTGTGGGATCACCATCCACCAATGGTAGAGGGGGAGAAGCAATGGAGGTGGGGCTAGTACCAAACAAAAGCTGTAGGGGGGGCTGAGCATTTACAATTGTCCTTTTGAGTTGAGAACTCTGACTCTTGCTTCCTTTGACTGCAAGTCACTTGCTTCTTTGGGTTTGCATGGCTACGAACACAATGTGTGTTGAGAAACACAGGTTTGACAAAGCACTATGGTGCAAACCAGCGTGGTGTTGTGTTCAAAAACATAGGATGGATTATGCTTGGAGACCACACTACTAGAGATGCCTATAAATTAGCTAGTGAGGTAAGTTATCCTTCCATGCACCCAAGCAAGGGTTCTTAGAAAAAAACCACAAGAAAATAGGTACATAAGAAGCCTATAAATCAAATCAAGTTATGGATCTCTCAGCTGCACCTACAAATCAAAGCAACTTGCAGATCCCTCATTTGCATTCAACCAAAGGCAGGCATAATTTACATGAAGGGGGCCAACGTGAACTACTGCCTTCAAAGAATTTGGCATTCCTACCTACAACCCTTTGCATATAGGAATCCCATCACAACCCTCTCCATACAATTATCCCATCATATTTCTATGTAAAATCTGCTACATATAGTAATCCCATCACAATCCAAAGTACAACCCTCTGCATACAGTAGTCGTACACCCCTAAGTACAATCTGTTGTATACAGTAATCCCATCATGATCCTAAGTATAATTGCTATTGAAACAATGATGCAGACTAACAATATCTTCTGATTTCCAAGAAGCTTCTTTTGTACAAGAATAAGAACATTACTACACATATATATGAAAATTGAGCCACTTGCAAAGAAAATAAACATGGAATACCCTAAAAAAATTAGTTTGTGGTTATTTAAAAGACATTATAGAGCACAAGTCAAGGGGCTAGCCTTTTGATCTACTCCAGCAGTGATTCTAGTCATGGACACAAAATTCGCACTTCTTTTGATCTCGGGCTTGGCCTTCAGCAGCGATGGGAGACATGGAAAACTGAGAGATTGTTGAGATCTTCTTCTTCATTTGTTGATGGCGTTTGGCGGTGCATAGCAGCCCTATCCCTCCACAACAGCACACTCTACGTCCTTGGAAGTCAAGCAACACATCAGAGTAGAGAATACCTCTTACAACTGGGTGCCTCTCAATCAGACATTTGATGCACTCACAAGGTGGCTCAAAGCATTGCATCCTTGTAATGACAAATGGGCGTAGGTGGGATGCTTGACGCAGCTAGGATGTATAGTAGTAGGTAGCTTCACTTTCTCTCATTCTTACACTTCTCTCTTTCATTCACAAATGGGCGTAGGTGGGATGATTGACTCAGCTAGGGAAGATCCAAGTGATTGCAATCGATTGGTTGCAGCACGAAGCAATGGTTTGGGTGGTAGATTTTTTGGAGTAAGAATTTGGAGACGTCGATTTATGAAGATGGATCAATGGTGGAAAGAGAGAGTATATCTTCAGTAAAGAGGTGGGTATGGCGATGGTTAAGGGAGCTGGTTCCCACAAAAAAAAGATGGTTAAGGGAGCTGGTATCCATACTGACACCTAATGCTTGACAGAGAAAAGTAAATAGAATGGTGGCTCTACACAATTCTGGAGTTGAGCCAAGACCAGAAGGCAGGCAGGTAAGAGCTCATGCTGTGGTAGAGACCCTCGTCTCAAGTAACAAGATAGCATTGGGTGACGAGTTGGAGGCTTCTGGCTCATGAGATAGAGGCTTTTCGTTGACCTGGTACGTTTTGTGGGTGGCCACATTGATCAAAAGAGTGGGGGCCTTTAGTAGCGGGGGGTGCCCCTTTATCGGTCCTCTTACCCTAGAGGAGGTATAGGAGGATTAGTATGCTTGATGTGTGGGGTGGTTAAAAAGAAAGTGTAAAGGGGATATTTCATGAGGGAGTACATAAAAGAATAATTCATAGTTGGGGAAGTATGCATGTGTGTGTGTGTGTGTGTCCCACCCCAACCCAAAGGGTAAGACCACATGGTGGGAGTAAGCCCAACATGTGGAACTTACCACCTAATAGAATGCTAAGTGACTTCTATGTAGTAGAAATGGATAAGTATTATAATTGTGAAAAACGTTTTTATAAGTAGTTGCATACTCCAAATCCACAAGAGGTTGGATCTAGTGTTTTTGCACAAGAAGACAATAGTTAGAAGTCAAAGGAAAGAGTAGCCATTACTAAACTAAAAACCGATTGTATGGTACTATCCCAACCAAGGGCTAGTTGGGAGATCGATGTGTGTGTCTTGCATGCGATTGTTTTTGGGGCAAAAAATTTCTCGATTATTTTATCAAGATGGGTAAGCATTGATTAGGGACTTCAAATCCAAACCCAAAGACTCTCATTCTTAAATGGATCTTGCAAATTCCACCTTATGATAGTATTAGAATTTAGCTATGCCTTATAATAACTTAGGGGGAATTAGCCTTGTGAAATCCCTCAACTCTCTTGCTATCTAGATGGAGTAAGTCACTTTTAGGGTGGTTTTACTTTGTCTCATAGACCCCTAAGGTCTCCCACAGAGTTAATAGATATTTCTTTCTTTCTTTCTTTTTCTTCTCCCTCCCTCCCTCGCTCACCCCCCCCCCCCTCTCTCTCTCTCTCTCTCTCTCTCTCTCTCGTCGTGGCTAAGCCAAGCTCCATCACTCAGCCTAAGGTGTTAGTGAAGCCACAGTGCCCTACCAAAACCCTAGCCCATTACATTAGCCTGCTTCATTGGCTTGCTCCATCTGTTAGTCTGGCAAACCCTAGCCACCACTGTGTTGGTCCGTCTGCAACATGCAATCAATAGCTCGAAGTTGTTTTATCGCGCAGCTCCAACTAGAAAATTCCACCATAGTCGAGTTAGTTCGCCACGCTTTTGCTGCTTTGCGTAGTTGGTACCAAGCTCCTTGAATAGAGCTCGACCTGCAACTATTGCACCAAGGACTCCATAGCTCAGTGAAGCCCAGCTCACATTAGCCCCAAAATGAATAAATAAAGAAGCCTCTATGCCCACTCACCTCAAAATGGCTTGAAACGGGTTGCCCTTCGTGGGGAGTTCTTGGACGACCCCTCCATGGTTCACAAACTTTGTGCAAGAGCCTTTTGTAGCAAGTTGAACCATCCAGAGATCGCTAGCAACTTGGTCTTGGCAGTGCTAAACTATTGATTCCACTCAATTTCTCAAGACAGTGTTGTAGACCAAGTCTAACAGAACATGACGGAATCCTGCTCTGGTAACGGAATTGGACGCTGATCTTTTGATGGAATCACAGTTGAAACTTTGATATGGCCAAAACAAAAGTCAAGTCTTTTGCACAAGTTGTGAGACCTTTTACAAGGGCTCTCCAATGGCAAACTGAACAAGGCAGGGTGAACTCCAGCATACAATGATTCCACAAGAACAAATTGACAACCTTCAAAGGGAGAGCCGTGAATTCAAATGCAGATGGAGAGTGTACTCAAGTGCCTAGCCACACTCGAGACCCAATTGGAGAAGCAATCTAACCAAAAATACATTCAAGAAGCTGTAAACCAATGTGTGAGTGATCCTCCTTTGCATGTATTTCCAAGCTTGATAATTTGATTTCACACGAGGTCAAATCAAATCTCGACAAACATGTGGATTTAGTGTTGGAGGAGAAGGCTAGAGAAAAACTTGCACTTAATGTGCACATTGGGGATTTGTCGGAGCATTGGCGAAGCGAGGATTTCAAAGTTCTTTTACCATTTGAGTAATGTCTTCAAAATATAGCGAACTCCATGCCCATGCTCACTTGGGATGCTTCAGCAGTTCAGAGGATTACCAAAAAGCGAGCGAAGAAAAGCGAGCAGCCCCAAATAAGCGAGCAAGATTAAATAGGTTTCAAGCGAGCGAGAACCTCATCCAGCATCTTATTCCTCTCAATATCATTGGAACAATTGATGTGATCATAAGCAAATTAAACATATTCCAACAATGAAGGCATGCCTGAAACTCACAATTAACTTCTCTTTCATCCCATACTATCAATTTGAGTCGTTGTGGAGAGGTAGAGACACAACAATACATAAAATTTGCGATAAAAAAAGCAAACACTACTCAGATTGAACATCCACACAGCAAGATAATGATAGATCACAATGTAGAATATATGACTGAAAATATGTAAACATGATCATGTGCTACATATACATATAATGTCTTTTATGCTTGCAGAAGATCATCCATACATTCGATTCAAAAACATGGAAACAGAACTAACTATGTCAAAAGAAAAAAAACACATTTTCATCATAAGGATTAATTTTGCTTAGTGAAAATACCTATGTAATCTGGACAATACCATGCTGTAAAAAACTTAGGGAGCCAAAAAAGGATTTTAGCCCTCCATATTTCTATTATGACCAATGTCTGAATGATAGTTCTATCGGAACTAGAAATGAATGCATCTAACCACTATGTTGAGTGCTCATCCAGTATCCTGTAGACTATTATGTTAAACTCAATACGTGACCACAAACTCAAGCATAAGAGGAGCATGATTCAAGTGAAATAATTGGCAAAGACACTCGGTAACTAGTATCCTACTGCATCTAACAGAAAATATGCACCAGGCGTTAACAAGCTTTTATTTCCACCCGTATAAGCAAACTCGTATCTTGTAGTATGAAAAACTTTAAGGAAAACATTGCACTTAATGCATCAGTTAAGCCAGTGACTACTCATCATGCACAATCAAGCAATCATCAAGGAAAGTCTAGTCAAGCAAGTTGAAGCAAAAAACCAAATATCTATTCGGATCTATGCCGTGGTGTATCCGCCAACCATGAGTAGCAAAAGAACCTATGAAAAAAGCAAAATAGGGATTATGCCACTCTACCATTATCACTTCCATGCTACAAATAAGGGAATACCATAAAATCTTTATGAACATTATCATGTTCAATATAAGGATAGGAGCTAGCTCAATGGGTAGTCTTAAACAAATATAAATACTATTATTTTGTTGATGTAACTGTGGTAAGATATTTTTCCCACTTTGCTGACCATGCTGAAGACGTGCTTCCCCAGTCAAATGCTTTCTTTCTATTATAACTCCTTATCGTAAGTATGCAAAAGCGTTTTTTTTAACACAAAGTAAAACTTGATTATACATATAGATGGGAATCAAGTCACCATTGTAAGTATGTATTTAGTAATTAAGTTGAAAATATTCCCTTAGAAAAATAGCTCAATCAACATAGTACCCATATTATATATCCAAAATTTACAAGATCTCATTCATACCATTAGATTGTTTTCATCACTTGTCATCAGTACTAGAACCTCAATTGGCATTATGTATTTGGGTCAAAATAGTTTTTAGTATAGGATATAATGGAGCAATACATTTATGTAATATCTAGTGATCATAGTTTCTAATATAGGATAAAATGGAGCATAGAGTAATGTTGTCATTCAAAAATGATAATATACCTTCTTTGACCATATACAAGTATCATGCATTCATAAAAAAAGTTAGTCATAAACTGCAATATAATGTGCCCATAATGCATGTACATTAAATCTTCACATGTTAGAATGTGAGAAAGGGAATAATTTAACTATGAAATCAGGGATCAATGTAGGAAATGGTCTTCTATGCACACATATATGCTAAGGGTCCATCTAATACAATATTGGAAATTGATGTGAGTATAAGTGTATGCATCCATCGGTGATGTATATGAGTGTATGCATCCATTTGTGATGTATATTGTTGTACTAATCCATGGTGCTTTACAGCTTGAGTTGTTTGTAGCACAATTAATCACAACAATTTTGTATTTTTTTAAAGAAAAATGGAGAAAAATAGAAAAATGCCATAAACAATTCATGCTGCAAAACACACACAAAAAAATGGCATTTGTAGCATTAATCCAAGCATTTCCTACAAGCAATCTCCATCCCTCCCTTTCCTGCTTACTCTTTCGGCCACCTCCACCCTCTTGTTGCCCTTCAAGACTGCCTCTTGCCTCCTCGCCTCCTTGCTTCCTCACCTCCTCACCTCCTTGCTTCTTTGCCTTCTCACCTCCTTGCATCATGCTTGTTGCTGGCAATTCCAAGGCTATCCCTCCCCTCATTGGCCAGCTCCTCTACTCATCACGTCATCCTTCTCCTCATTTTGGTGTCTCCAATGAATAGCTTGGGGGTCTTGTTTTTGGAGGGGGGAAGCATAAGAATGGCAACACCTTAATGCGCTGTCATTTTTCGTGCTTTTGCCACCCAAAAACAAGACCTGCAAAGCCCTTGCTTAAGCTTGAATGAGCCTTTTGATTTTGGGCGTGTTAAGCCATTTTTTACCATTATACCCCCAAAATCAAGAGGCTCATTCAAGCTTAAGCAAGGGCTTTGCAAGCATTGCAAGTCCAGTAAATGAAATCAATCAGATTAGGAATTGGCAAACTCAATTTGGGAATGGTCAGAAATACTTTGTCTTTGAATAATGCCTTGGATCATGGGATGGGGTCCCATGAACCTGCTGCCTATGACGACGAATGATTCTGCCCTCGATTAAAGGTGACGTGTGTAGTAGTAAAAGGATAGCCCTCATGGAATCTCTAAGGGGTCTTGATTTTGGCCATGATTTGCACATTCTAGCACTTGAGCCATATATCAATTTCCAACACTTGAGTCATATAGTGGCTTTGCCCACGCAACGTTTCCAGCTGCAATCCAAGCATCAAGCAATCTCATATTCTGTATCCAGAGACATCATGAGGGGTAGAGCCTCTTTTTGGTAGTCTCACTAGCAATATGTATTGAAAAACAAATGTATTCAATTATTATATTCTTCCTTGCTATATGAATGCTCTTAATGCATCCAAATTGTAGAACTACTTCAATACTACTTCTTAGTTATATTGTATAATAACCTCCATATGTATGCTCGTGAGACAACAAAAAAGAGACCTGGCAACCCAAAAATGATAGTGCATTGATGCGCTGCCATTTTTGGGCTACTAGGCCTCTTTTTTAATGTTTCCTGAACATAAGAACAAGCACTTATGTTCCTTACCTTTCTTTCCAATGGGGGTCTTGATTTTGGGGGTGTATGCCAAAAATTGAAAAACAACATTATTTGATGCATATAGTTTTATTAAATCGATAAAATAAGCATGAAAACATCTAAATTGGCTCTTGCTATTTGATTTGATCTATGACATGACCCCATTTGGATTTGTAATTCCAAAGATATGGGGTCTTACTTTTAGGGCTTGAATGCCTAAAATAGGCAGCGCGTCAATGCGCTGCCTATTTCATACATTAGGCCTCAAAAATAGGACTCCATGTAGGACCAAATGAGGTCCTACTTTTGAGGCCTAAATGCATGAAATAGGCAGCACATTGATAAGCTACCTATTTCAAGAATTCAGGTCCTAAAAGTAGGACCATCTTTGGACTTACAAATCCCAATGGGATCATGTCCTATATCAAATCGAACGGCAAGAGCCAATTTAGATGGTTTTCATGCCTGATTTCTCCATCAATCAAAACTGTATGCATAAATATATACATCAAGATATGCATCAATATATGCATCAATATATACATATGTATGTATGTATATATATATATATATATATATATATATAGATACATACATACATACATACATACATGTGTGTGTGTATACACACACACACACACACACACACATATATATACACATATAGATATATATGTATGTATATACATACATATATACATACTTACATACATACAGCAAAATGGGGGTCTTGATTTTGGGGGGGGTATGCCAAAAATTGATAAACAACATTATTTGATGAATATAGTTTTAGTTGATGGAGAAAATGAACATGAAAACCATCTAAATTGAATCTTGCCATTCAATTTGATATATGACATGACCCCATTCGGATATGCAAGTCCAAAGATACGGGGTGCTACTTTTAGGGTCTAAATGCCTAAAATAGGCAACGCGTTAATGCACTGCCTATTTCATGCAATTAGGCCTCAAAAGTAGGACCCCATTGGCAACACAATGGGGTCCTACTTTTGAGGCCTAAATGCATGAAATAGGCAGCGCGTTAACGCGCTGTCTATTTCAGGCATTCAGGCCTTAAAAGTAGGACCCCGTATCTTTGGACTTACAAATCCAAATGGGGTCATGTCATATATCAAATCAAACGGCAAGAGATGATTTTCATGTCCATTTTCTCCATATATCAAAATTGTATGCATCAATATATACATCAATATATACAAATATGCATCAACATATACATACATACATACATACATACATACATATATATATATATATATATGTATGTATGTATGTATGTATGTATGTATGTACATGCATATATATACATACATACATACATACAAACATAAAAAGTAAGACCCCATTGGTTTCCCATGTCATGCATTTTGTTGTCTCTTGAGCATAACAACAAGCACTTGTGTTCTTTACCTTTCTTTGCAATGGGGGTCTTGATTTTGGGGGGTATGCCAAAAATTGATCAACAACATTATTTGATGAATATAGTTTTAGTTGATGGAGAAAATGGACATGAAAACCATCTAAATTGGATCTTGCCATTTGATTTGATATATGACATGACCCCATTTGGATATGCAAGTCCAAAGATACGGGGTCCTACTTTTAGGGCCTGAATGCCTAAAATAGGCAGCGCGTTAACGCGCTGCCTATTTTAGGCATTCAGGCCCTAAAAGTAGGACCCCGTATCTTTGGACTTACAAACCAAACGGGAGCATGTCATATATCAAATCGAACGACAAGAACCAATTTAGATGGTTTTCATGTCCATTTTCTCCATATATCAAAATTGTATGCATCAATATATACATATATGCATCAACATATACATATACATACATACACACACACACACACACACACACACACACACACACACACACATATAGATATATATGTATGTATATACATACATATATACATACTTACATACATACAGCAAAATTAGGACCCCGTTGGTTACCTATTTCATGCATTTTGTTGTCTCATGAGCATAAGAACAAGCACTTGTGTTCCTTACCTTTCTTTGCAATGGGGGTCTTGATTTTGGGGGGGGTATGCCAAAAATTGATAAACAACATTATTTGATGAATATAGTTTTAGTTGATGGAGAAAATGGACATGATAACCATCTAAATTGGATCTTGCCATTGGATTTGATATATGACATGACCCCATTCGGATATGCTAGTCCAAAGATACGGGGTGCTACTTTTAGGGCGTGAATGCCTAAAATAGGCAGCGCGTTAACGCGCTGCCTATTTCATGCATTTAGGCCTCAAAAGTAGGACCCCATTGTGTTGCCAATGGGGTCCTACTTTTGAGGCCTAAATGCATGAAATAGGCAGCGCGTTAACGCGCTGCCTATTTTAGGCATTCAGGCCCTAAAAGTAGGACCCCGTATCTTTGGACTTACAAATCCAAATGGGGTCATGTCATATATCAAATCAAACGGCAAGAGCCAATTTAGATGATTTTCATGTCCATTTTCTCCATTTATCAAAATTGTATGCATCAACATATACATCAATATATACATATATGCATCCACATATACATACATACATATATATATATATATATATATATATGTATGTATGTATGTATGTATGTATGTACATGCATATATATACATACATACATACATACAAACATCAAAAGTAAGACCCCATTGGTTTCCCATTTCATGTATTTTGTTGTCTCATGAGCATAGGAACAAGCACTTGTGTTCTTTACCTTTCTTTGCAATGGGGGTCTTGATTTTGGGGGGGTATGCCAAAAATTGATCAACAACATTATTTGATGAATATAGTTTTAGTTGATGGAGAAAATGGACATGAAAACCATCTAAATTGGATCTTTCCATTCGATTTGATATATGACATGACCCCATTTGGATATGCAAGTCCAAAGATACGGGGTGCTACTTTTAGGGTCTGAATGCCTAAAATAGGCAGCGCGTTAACGCGCTGCCTATTTCATGCATTTAGGCCTCAAAAGTAGGACCCCATTGCCAACACAATGGGGTCCTACTTTTGAGGCCTAAATGCATGAAATAGGCAGCGCGTTAACACGCTCCCTATTTTAGGCATTCAGGCCCTAAAAGTAGGACCCCGTATCTTTGGACTTACAAATCCAAATGGGGTCATGTCATATATCAAATCAAACGGCAAGAGCCAATTTAGATGATTTTCATGTCCATTTTCTCCATTTATCAAAATTGTATGCATCAACATATACATCAATATATACATATATGCATCCACATATACATACATACATATATATATATATATATATATGTATGTATGTATGTATGTACATGCATATATATACATACATACATACATACAAACATCAAAAGTAAGACCCCATTGGTTTCCCATGTCATGCATTTTGTTGTCTCATGAGCATAAGAACAAGCACTTGTGTTCTTTACCTTTCTTTGCAATGGGGGTCTTGATTTTCGGGGGGTATGCCAAAAATTGATCAACAACATTATTTGATGAATATAGTTTTAGTTGATGGAGAAAATGGACATGAAAAACCATCTAAAGTGGATCTTGCCGTTCGATTTGATATATGACATGACCCCATTTGGATATGCAAGTCCAAAGATACGGGGTGCTACTTTTAGGGTCTGAATGCCTAAAATAGGCAGCGCGTTAACGCGCTGCCTATTTCATGCATTTAGGCCTCAAAAGTAGGACCCCATTGGCAACCCAATGGGGTCCTACTTTTGAGGCCTAAATGCATGAAATAGGCAGCGCGTTAACGCGCTGCCTATTTTAGGCTTTCAGACCCTAAAAGTAGGACGCCGTATCTTTGGACTTACAAATCCAAATGGGGTCATGTCATATATCAAATCAAACGGCAAGAGCCAATTTAGATGATTTTCATGTCCATTTTCTCCATATATCAAAATTATATGCATCAACATATACATCAATATATACATATATGCATCAACATATACATACATACATACATACATATATATATATATATATATATATATATATATATGTATGTATGTATGTATGTATGTATGTATGTATGTACATGCATATATATACCTACATACATACATACAAACATCAAAAGTAAGACCCCATTGGTTTCCCATGTCATCCATTTTGTTGTCTCATGAGCATAAGAACAAGCACTTGTGTTCTTTACCTTTCTTTGCAATGGGGGTCTTGATTTTGGGGGGGTATGCCAAAAATTGATCAACAACATTATTTGATGAATATAGTTTTAGTTGATGGAGAAAATGGACATGAAAACCATCTAAAGTGGATCTTGCCGTTTGATTTGATATATGACATGACCCCATTGGGATATGCAAGTCCAAAGATACGGGGTACTACTTTTAGGGCCTGAATGCCTAAAATAGGCAGCGCGTTAACGCGTTGTCTATTTCATGCATTTAGGCCTCAAAACTAGGACCCCATTGTGTTGCCAATGGGGTCCTACTTTTGAGGCCTAAATGCATGAAATAGGTAGCGCATTAACGCGCTACCTATTTTAGGCATTCAGGCCCTAAAAGTAGGACCCCATATCTTTGGACTTACAAATCCAAATAGGATCATGTCATATATCAAATCAAACAACAAGAACCAATTTAGATGGTTTTCATGTCCATTTTCTCCATATATCAAAATTGTATGCATCAATATATACATCAATATATACATATATGCATCAACATATACATATACATATATATATATACATACATACATACATACATACACACACACACACACACACATACATACATACATACATACATTTATACATACATACAAACATCAAAAGTAAGACCCCATTGGTTGCCTATGTCATGCATTTTGTTGTCTCATGAGCATAAGAACAAGCACTTGTGTTCCTTACCTTTCTTTGCAATGGGGGTCTTGATTTTGGTGGGGTATGCCAAAAATTGATCAACAACATTATTTGATGCATATAGTTTTAGTAGTTTTAGTACACATACATACATACATACATACATATGTGTGTGTGTGTGTACATACATACATGGATGCATGTATGCATGCATACATACATACATACATACATACATATTGATGCATATAGTTTTACTAGATGGGGAAAATAGGCCCTACTCTGATTTTTGTGGAGAGACACAACTAGACAAATAGAGCAAGTCCAAGGGGTCGCTGGGGACACCTCCCGGCAAATGGAGATGCCCGGTATGCAATTTTAGCACCAATTTTGGGATGTAAGCTGCATAGTCATGTCCAAAAAAAGTTGTCAATTCTTGCATTAAATGTAGGGTGGTGAATATATCCTATTCTGTCATGGGGCTGGAGAAGACGGAGGCAAAAAATTGAACCTCCAAAAAGACTTCTTTTACCAGTCTATGGGGACCGCGGCTCTTACTAGTGTTGAGAGTGGACAAGACAGCTACCGTTGGTGTGATATGGGAATCTCCCAATCTGCAATTTTAGCACCAATTTTGGGATGTAAACTACATAGTCAGGTCCAAAAAAGTTGTGTCAATTCTTGCATTAAATGTAGGGTGATGAATATATCCTATTTCATCAGGGGGCCTGCAGAAGACGGGGGGAAAAAATTGAACCTCCAAAAAGACTTCTTTTACCGGTCTATGGGGCCTAGCTCTTACTAGCATTGAGAGTGGACAAGATAGCTACTGCTGGTGTGATATGGGAATCTCCAAGTCTCAAGTTTTGGGGTACATGAAATTAGATCATGCTAACGGTAACTCTAAGAGGTTCCAAAGGCAGGAAACATTCTTCATCATAGCTAACTCAAATGCAAGGCAGTGAAAATGCTAGGAGAGTTGCTAGGTAGCATTGATTTTGGGAAGGGATATGATGATACTTTGTTGTGTTATGTAGGATATTAATTTCCATTAAATTTGGGACACGTTAGATATAACTTCATAAAATCCTAAGTCATGAAATTAATACATTACAAGTTCAAGCATAAATAATAGTTGTGAAGTTAATGCATTAAATATTCAAGCCTAAAGAAGAATTAATCAAGACCTAATGCACCGTACCAAAGACTTTGGCCTTACCCTCATTCCATAGACTTGCCAATGTAAGGCCAAAATTTTCATTCTTAAGAATATGTGGAAAGACCTTACATTTGGCCCACTTTTGGCGAAAAAATTTCATTCTAAAGAATAGGTGGAGTGAAATTGTGTTTGATAAATACAAATCAATGCTCAAGTTTGGACATTATTAAATAAAGGTATCCTTTTGAAGATATTGAAACACATGAGAGAATAATATTGAAGATACATGAATTTTTAGACATACTATTAAAGACAAATGAACATATAATGGATGAAATCCTATTGATGATACATGAATTTTCAATAGAACTGTTATTCAAAAGATTTGATGGATTGAATGTAGCTTTAATACATTATCCCTTTTACAAGGGTGTTTGAGTTTAAGGCTTGAAACATAAGAATGAATTTGTGTTGAAGCCTAGTGGTTTGTTAAGGATATGTGAAACTTGAAGTAAAAGTACTTACAATGGAAGGGATTATATCAAGATCCTATTAAGGACATGTGAACATATAGTAGAATAATTCTACATAAAATCAGTGGATCAAACTTAATGGCTCAAAAGCAAAAAGGGATGATGGTGCAACCTAGGGGCTACTCTACGGCACTATGGCAGCAATCTTTGTAGTTACTATCAAAGGTAGTGTAACCTTTTTGTCAAGGAAAGAGACGCGAACCACTCCACATGACCTAGATCTGTATGACCTAGGTTGCACCGACTTGTTTCTTTCATGGATAAAAAGTGACCCTTAGGTGATGCTATAGCACTCCCTTTTTTGGTCCATTATTATAGCACAATTGGGACCTTTTGACCTAATACTAGCTACCCATCAAATATTTGTTGTAGATGTTAGGGGGAATTACCAAACTACTAGTGGTAGTTTTATCACCACCATTAGTAATTTTATTTGAGTGTTCCTTAATGGTAGTTCTCCTACTACTACATACAATATTACCAATAGTAGTCCTAATCCCAATGATAGTACACATAATATTATTACGACCATCCAACTTTAATAATCATTATATCTATGAATGCATATATATAGGTCTATCTATATCTATACCTATTTATTCGTCATCCAATACGTTTGCATTTATTTTTGGTGCTTTGCTTACTTTGAAACTAAAGATAATGTGATTTCATTATTGTTTGCATTCTTGTCAAACATGAGGAGCTGGAATGCATAAGAGTTGGGAGGCACATTATAATTTCGAGATAATTTCTGTGCAGATTTGAGCCATTGAATAGCCTATTGATTCTGATTGTTTTCTTTCTTATTAAATCCTTAATTTGGTTATTTCACACCGAACATCGCCATATCAATTCTTTTTTTTTTTTGTTCTAGTAATGTCCTATCGTAGCATAGTCTAGGGTTGATCAAACAAGATAAATGGGTGCTCACATTTAATATATTTTTGAGAGTCAGAGGATAGTGGCTGTAGACTACAAAATCATCACTTTGAATAAATTTGGCAAGATTCTTCTGATAGAAGGAATAATAATAGTAAGAATGGTCTTGTATTAAGAGGCGATGATATCTAAAGTGATCTACAAATACTAAGAATGGTCTTATATTAAGAGGTGATGATATCTCAAGTGTTATACAAATCGTAACAATGGTTTTGTATTAAAAGGTGATGATATCTCAAGTGTTCTATAAATAGTAAGAATGGTTCAAGTGTTCTACAAAAGTATTAGGTACCTCTTAGTGGCTGAAGGGAAGGAGTGATGATATCTCAAGTGTTCTACAAATAGTAAGAATGGTCTTGTATTAAGAGGTGATGATATCTCAAGTGTTCTACAAATAGTAATAATGGTTTTGTATTAGGAGGTGATGATATCTCAAGTGTTCTATAAAACTATTAGATACCTCTTAGTGGTTGAAGGGAAGGGGTTGGAAGTATGGGCAAAATCTCTAGGAACTACAGGATGGTTGCAAGAACAATTTTGAATGTTATAAATGACACTTGGGTTTTTCAACATACGGGTGAACTATTTTTAAACATTTTCTTTCATGGTTGATAACACTTTTAATAAGAAGAACCATTTTGAATGTCATAAGTGTTGATGCAATCCCATGCTATGAAGTCTACAGACAGTTTTTTTTCCCCACATATGGGTGAAGTGATGTTTACGTTACTAAGTTCAACATATCAAGCAATGCATTTGTTTTGATTATTAAAGGAGTTTGATAATAAGACCCATTTCAAATGCAAAAGAATTGTTGTATCAGTAATGGAATCCGCTTTGGAGTGGAAATTCGGTTTCTTTCAAACCACATACTATTGTTGCATAATGTGAGTATGGCTCCAATTGGAAGTTAAGGTAGACTATAATTCGCAATATTGGTATAGTTACACATAGTAACATAAGTTTTATTTTCGACAATCTTTCCAAATAGTGGTTTCCACAAAGCTATGTTGAATACCTCGATAAGGAAATTGTGGAAAAGCTCGCTCGCTTTTTTGGGCCTGCTCGCTTTTCCTCGCTCGCTCTATCGACTGCCTCAGCAGTTCAGACACTTCAACGCACACCACAAAATCATGCCATCATCACATTCAAGACTCTAGAGGATAGGTTGGCAATTCTTTGCCAAACCAAAGCATTGAAAGGAACCAAGATATGGATAGCAGAAGATCTTACTCCTCAATAGCTTAAGATGAAGGCTAGTGAACTCCAAAAAGTATGAGAGGCTCGAAAGAATGGAAAATGGGCAATATATCATGAAGGCATAGCAATCATTAAAGAATTTAAATCTAAATCGAGCTACTTTTTGCACTCCTTGGGAGTTGCCATGTGCCCTCCCTCAGCAAATGTACTAAATAATTCTTTTGTTGTCCCATAGACCGATTGGTCTTCTATGGAGATTAATAGATTCTCTCTCTCTCTCTCTCTCTCTCTCTCTCTCTCTCTTCCCTCCCCCTATCTCTCTCATGCATAATGCAGAGATTGACTATAGTATGCACAATGGACGTCCAACCAACCCATCCTAGCTCTACTTAGGGGAGATCATCCAAGTTGATGTGTCGCTCTTGATATGGCCCATCAAATGCACAAAATCATGGACACCACACCCTCTACCAACAGCGAGACATGACTTGACACATATAGATAGGAGACATCTTTGCCTCCTATCAAAGAGCTGCCATAGCACCTTGATATATATTTAGAGAACTAGTTTTGAATGTTTGACCTTTTGAGATAATTAGCATAGCACTCAACAAGGTCCCACAATAGCCCTTTGCCTCTACCCACAATATCTTGTACAGGTTCCCTTTTGATTACACTTTGTCTCATAGGCCCACAAGGCCTCTCAAAGATCTTTGTACATATTTCTTTCTTTCTTTCTTTACTATTTTCATGCTATTCTTTTCTTAGTGGCTCCTCATAAGCAACATTTTCTTTGGATGCCTCATGCTTGTTCTACAGGTTTGAGCAAAATTCTTCTTAGTGTTTCGTGTGCTCTTGTTCATGGGAGATTCTCCCTTTCCCTAAGTACCCTAGGCTAATTATGCCCCAATTGAAAAAGGGGGCTCCTATTAAAGGCGAGGGGAGTCCACCTAGACAATGGAGAGATAATTTAGGTAAAAAGCTTTCTATTGAGAAATTTTGAGTTTTGGATCTACATCCCATGTTCATATCCTAGACAAGAAGAGGAAATAGCTAGACTCAAAAGTCAAGAGAATGTATATTCACCATGATACAAGTGATAGAGAAAATTATGGTGAGCAAAGATGTCACTTTCAATGACAAAGAACCCATGAAAACACTCCCTGATAATCTAGATAAAGAGCCCAAGTCAAAAGATAAGGGCAAGGATGTCTATGCAGCTCTCTTTTCACATACAAAGGGGGATGCACACGCTCAAGTCTGTCTATGTCACTTGCCTCTTGGACCAACTTTTTGCCCAAACAGTCTATCCAAAAAGTGCACGGATTCAAAGTCACAGGCATTCCCAAGCATGGTGACACTAGGGTAAGAAAATGTTCTCCATGCATCTAGAAATCAAATCTAGGCACATGTTGGATACACAACTCTAGTACCACATGTTGCAAATCCTTGCATGTTTTAGGACACAGTTAAGCATCTGAAGTGAATGGAAATCATGCAATTACACATTGAACCCATTAAAAGGAATCAAATTTGGGACCTTGTTGCATGACCAATGAAAAGGGAGGTCATAGATACCAAGTGGATTTATAAGGCCAAGCATAAGTCCAACAACTCTTGGATAAATACAAGTCAAGGTTGGTTGCAAAAGGGTATGTTAGGTCTAAGGAACTAGATTATGATGAGACTTTATCTTGCATTTAACCATTTGAGACCATTATGCCTTAAGTAGCCCATCATGGATTACCACTATTGCAGATGGACTTGAAGTCTACCTTCTCACTGGAAAGTTATAGGAGAAGGTATATGTTGAAAATACTCGAGGCTTTGAGGTTAAGAGAAAGCAATTGATGTGTAAGTTGAAGGGTTGTATGGGATGAAACAAGCCCGATGATCTTGGTATAACAAAAGCGATCACTTTTTCACCACTATTAGGCTCACTCGAAGTTCTTTAGATGCCAACCTCTGGCTCCTTCTAATTATGCTAGATCCACTAGTAATGAGAACAAGGTCAGTGTGGGACCTTAGTTTGCAAGCTTTCCAAAAAAGGTAGAAGCCAATGATTTGCATGCAAGATAAAAAGAGCTGCTGGTTTATAACGTCCCAAGGATGAATAAAAAACAATGAATTGTAAAAACCATCCATGAAGAGTATACCTCAAGGTATATGTCCAATGCCATGTAGAGGCCCTGCCATCCTCTAGATCTTCGCATCATCCAGTAGCATTTCTACCAACTCTCAGAACTTTGAGGCATTAAGATAAGGGCCAGTTGCTAAATACATCTCCATTAATTTTCCCAAAGGAGGAGGTAGGATAACGACTAAAATGAGCAATGGACTCACGCATGCATGGCTTTGCAATTCTCAAGACTAGTTGGCACAAAAGGGAGAGAGACAGAGAGATAGAGACAGAGAGAGAGAGAAAGAGAGAGAGAGTTTATTAAAGTCTTCAAAAGACCGATGGGTTTATGAGACTATGAAAAACTTGGTACAAACAAGCTATGGTAGTAGAGCTACTAAACGACCATCCACACCAATGCAAAATACAAAAATGCAGAATGGTAGTACTAAGTACAACATATTCATGTCAATGGTCGACTATAAATCAATCTCAACATCATCATCATCATGAGCAGAGTAGGACATCAGAGTGGATGAGGTAATGGGGGCATGAAATCAGCAATAGAGTGTTGTCAGCCACTCAAAGGCGCAATCAAACCCTTGGTCCGTGGATCCTGAAAGTGCGAGTGAAAGCACTGACTCTCTAGTCTGGCCAATGAAGCATATCCTCTGCTCAAGCGCGCCTGCATCGTGAGTCTGATAGTGAAGATGGGTCCAAAAAAGACAGCCCCAAGATAGGTGTATAATGAAACTATCTCAACAGGGACCCATCAAATGTGAAGTGCTCCTGGCGCATGATGCCTCGAGATGTATTGAAGATCATGACCTTGGTTTTACCCAGGTTGACCTTCAAATCATGAGACTCACAAATGGACTGTAGTGCATCAAGGTGTCTTTGGAGCCCCTCAGCTGAGGAAGACAAGAGAGCCACATCATCTACATAAAGCAATATCCGGATCAGCATGCCCGCAAGAGAGCAACCTACCCCCCCGTGTCTGCATCACTGTCACAAGGTGGGTGATAATGGACACCCTTGTTTGACCTCGATAGTGCTCGTGATCTCGTCTGTCCACCCAGATCATGCCCGAACTCTGCCTAAAACTCTCTCGTAAAGTAGCATGATAGCCCAAATCATCTCTTGGTCATAACCAAAGTCCTGTAGGCGCCGTATGAGGCGGGATCTCAAAACCATGTCAAATGCCTTGTGGAAATCCACAAAGCAAATAGTAAACCCTTTGCTTGCATGCCCTTGTGTCCTCGATGATACATCTGAGCATGAGAATGTGATCCATGGTTCCATGATCATGCCTAGTCCTGTTGCTCTAAGTCCTCGACACTCCACAAATCTGCTGACCTCGGAATCAAGTACTGATGCATAAACCTTGGACATGACATGTCTAATCATAATGGACCTGTAGTTCTCCAAGCTCATGGGATCCCCTACCTTGTGGATGGGTGAGATAGTGTTAATGGTCCAGGTGCGTGGAAACCCCAAACAAACAGCTTCATTAAAGAGCTTTGCTAAGATCAGGGCTAGGAGGTTAATCCCATATGCAATGAACTCAGTGCATAGCCCCTTTGCTTGGCCATTATGAAGTTTCATTACGGCATCCTTCACCCCCCCCCTAGTGAAGAGGGTGCAAGATGTGGGGACATGGCATATGTGAGAGATTAGGGACTCACTGATTTGGAATGTCATAAAGTGTGTGTGCATAATCAAACCAGACCTGAGTGTCAGTGAGTGGTCAGGGGGACCGTCCTAGAAATCTCCATCAAAAGTCCTTAGAGTTGTTACTAAACAAATGTTTAGTAGCTCCTCTTGGTTTCGACGAATGAAGTCTAGTTTCTTTCTAGGTACTAGCCTATAGTACTCGCGTAGCGTATCTGGTTCGCACGGAAGATTGTTTTTGGTTTCCAATCTAAGTTGACAGCGTAATGCCTTACACTCATCATCATACCAACAACAGCTGTTATAGCGTACGGTCCCAGGGGGTGGTGAGCGAGTAGAGCAAGTGGTGTGGGGGAAAGCGTGAATAGCAGCCTCGTGTAGTGAGCGGGTGACCAGGGCAACACGATCCTCTAAAAGGGGTATGAAGTCAATATAAGCGAGAAGTATGTACTGACGGCCAAAGTAAGTAGGTGAGTGATCGTGGTCAAAGCGTATATCATGGTAGGTGGAGTAAGAACTCGGTGGGGTGGAAGGTGCTATGCGACGTGGAGTGGAGATGCTAAAGAAAAGATAAGTGTGATCAACTCGTGAAGGGAGAGGTGCTACATTGAAGTCAGTGATGCGACAGAACAAGGCAGGGGATCCCATGATGTAATCAACAACACTGGAGGCTCCCCCATGTGGAAAGCATGTGAAACCACCTAAGGTGGGCCATCGATCGAGATCATTATAGATAATGAGATTATGCATCATGCCCGAGGTCTAATATGGCCTGCCCATAGGATGTGAATGGACCTCATCTATCAGCAAAAACTATAGCATACCTACCTCCTTAGGGTCAATGTCTGGCAGTAGAGTGAAATCATCCTTGAAGTCGAGTGGTACCTGACGAGCGCCTGTCCTCATGTTGAAGTTCCCCACTAGGAGGACTTCTCCGCAGCTAGAGAAGTCAACAATGGACTGATAAAGAGTAGCAAATGGAGATGTCTCATCCTCACCTTGGATATCTCTAGCAAAGTGGGAGGTCTGAGGGGGGAAGTAGCAAACTGCAACAAATAAATCCTGGCTATCTGTGTGCCGAATCCGAATCCAAAGAAACCTGGAATGTACATCTCTCTGCTCTACTGAAATGGTCCCCGAAAGTGTGGATCTGAAAAGGACTGCAACTCCACCTGACCCTCGAACCCCCCTGTATTCATCATCTCATCTCTGTAGGCAAACTCCCATGTGTATTCATTGACTATTGGAACTGAACGCTCTAGACTCTAATGTGTCTCTATATAAAAAACTATCGTGACCTATAAAGGATTCTGAGAAGCTCCCTGGTTCTGACCATAAGGTACCATTATAGTTCCAAATGGTGTAAGATAGGGTCTCGGATATCTAAGTCTCATAGACCCCACTTCCCTATGTAGGGGATTGGGCTGGTGTCCTACGAGGGCCTATAAGAAGTCGTCCCTCTCGTACCACTGCCCACTTCTCCTCCTCCTGAGCCTGATCCCGCTGCTAGAGCAAAGCATGATTCTCCTCAACATGTAGAGGGATGAGGTCCTCATCCATGGAGATTGCTCGCTGATCTCAAAGGACTGACCTGCGTCGTAGAGCTCACAGTCATGCCTAAGTGTCATGGAAACGTATGATCAAAGGTTGCTCTCGGTTGGGGTCTCTCCTCACCCACCATGCCCTCTCTATCCTGTGCTCAACCACACCTAGAGTAGCGACCACGAAAGCAGTCGCATTTGCCATCGATGTAGCCTCAGTGCATGGGATCCCGCATACTCTAATGTTGCGAGCCTTACTGGCTCTCTGCTGCTACTTCATGAGGGTAGCCGAAACGGTTACCCTAGCAGGTTCCCATTTGGCCACATCAACCCATATGGATGTCTCCTCAATATCAGATTGCATGCTCGCAATCTGTGCCTCGACAACCGAGGTACTCCTTGGGACTGTGTATGGCTGTGACCTCCTATCGAAGCTGCAAGATATCCTGTCTGAGTCCCTGAATGAGACCAACCTGCTCCCGAATGGCCCGGGCATGCTCCTGTATAATGCGGCTCTGCTTCTGGTTGAAGCAGACTTGCTCTTGTGCGAAGCGTGTAAGCTCCATCTCACGCTCATGGACACTATGTACCTCCATGAGCAAGGTATCCCCGGCCTCTGATGTATCAGCCCACCCGTGTCCTAGCTGAAACTGTGATGATTGTGACATGAAAGTGTGGGGATGAGTCCGAAAGCTAAGCGGTGACTGGGTGAACTGGGTGAGACATGGAGATGACAGTCGAATGGATGAAGCAATTCCAACGAGATGTGGGAGCATGGGCTAACTGAGAGGGAGAGGGAAGAGTGAAGCATAACGCGGAGCAGTGTTTAACACCTCTGAAGTAGGTGTCATGAGTGGTGCAAGAGCTGTAACAGGGAAGGGAAGGAAACAACCAACCCCACGGGCATGAGAGTGATAGTGGCTATAGCTGTAGATGTAGAGGTTGTAGCTGAAGCTAGTGCTAAAGTGGAAGTTGAAGTCGAAAGTGACGATGTAGAGGGAGTTGAGACTGGAACTGGAACTGAGATTGAAGCGGGGATGGGATCGAAGTAGAGATAGAGGGAGCTGAGGCTGGAACTGAAATTGAAGAGGGGGCTGAAGTCGGAGTAGCGATATAGCCTGAAGCTAAGGCTAAGGTGGACCCCGCCTTTGCTTTGTTATCAACCCCGAGGCCACTTCGATTGATGCGCGTGTTCACACCCTCAAGTTTCAATTGTTTGGTTTTTTTTAATTGTCTTTCTTGGCTTTATCCGTCTCTTTCTCGGCTTTTCCCATTGCCTTGGACTGATTCGTGTCCTCTTGATGCAAGTTTTTAGTGTGCGATTGAGAGCGAGAGCGAGAGCATAGGCTTCCCCCCCCAAGGCGAGAAGCACACCCAAGGTGAGGAAGGTAGGTAGTCAGAGGTGGATGAGGATGGAGAGGCAAAGGAGGAGCTACAATGTGGAGGGCAACCGGAGGTGAAGAGGTGGAGGTGTGGAGAGGCGAAGGAGGGAATTGTCCAACCACGAGGGACTGAGGCATGGCGAGAGGGGGGAACTCTAAGGCATTGCAGGAAGTAGGCAAGGGCGGAGGGACAGTGGGCAATGCAGGGAGCAGCCCCGATGGAGGGTAAGGAGCTACGCGGGGGGTGTGGAGCGGGAGAGCACAAGAAGGCCATGGGCTACGCATGTGTGGAGTGGGCTGAGACGGAGTAGTAGGCAGAGCGCGAAGCAGCAAGCCGAGAGCAAGAGCTACTTGTGGGACAAGAGCGAAGGATGTACGAGCAAACGGAGCAAGAGCGGAGAGACGGGCATGGCATCAACGAGTAGGAGCGGAGGGACAGAGGAGTGAGCAAGAGCGGAGGGCCAAGCAACGTGGAGAGAGAGAGAGAGAGAGAGAGAGAGAGAGAGAGAGAGAGTTTATTAAAGTCTGCTAAAGACCGATGGGTCTATGAGAGAGAGAGAGAGAGAGAGAGAGAGTTTATTAAAGTCTGCTAAAGACCGATGGGTCTATGAGAGAGAGAGAGAGAGAGAGAGATTAATTGATTGTACGAGGCTTGTCCTAGATGCAAAATGCCACTTTCTACTCAACATTCACAATAGGTTGTTAAGTTTTGAACTTTATTAAAGTTTGCTAAAAACCGGTGGGTCTGTGTGTGTGTGTGTGTGTGAGAGAGAGAGAGAGAGAGAGAGAGAGAGAGAGAGAGAGAGAGATTAATTGATTGTACGAGGGTGATTCTTGATGCAAAATGCCACTTTCTACTTAACATTCACGAAATTATAATAGGTTGTTGAGTTTTGAAGAACAGTTGCACCCTTTGAGTATGAAGTTTGCATAATGTGAGTATCAAATATCAAACATATACGCATTGACTTGACACCATAAATACAAAAGTACTCTGAAGGGGGGATGAGGATATTGTCCAAGGACACCTTAATGCAATTGTAAGACCCTCATTTCCTCGAGTTGTTCCCTACAATATTTATGTTCATGGCAATAGCAACTCCTCACAACTCGAAGAGCTTGATTAACACAGAAGCACGTTCAAAGTTGTGAAGCACAAACACCACCTTCTCCATGACTAATCACTGGACATTCTACGTGTGGTCATGAAGGATCTTCTCGTCAAAGCCAAGTTCCCCCAATTACGTATCTAGATAATATGAGGAGCCTTGCTAGTTTCTTGTTGTCCACATGATTAGCTGCAATGCTTTGACGAGCCTCTCCATCAAATATATCTAAGAGAACATGTCCTTGCACCACCAATTTCTCCTCGACAACAGGCGAACCCATTTGAGCTTCTTCTACTGTAAGAATTCTAATCGACGACGAATTGCAATGAACAAAGTAGGAAAGCTTGCTTTCGCCATGGGCAAATCAACAGACCTCTACACAATTCAATGTTTTCTGCACCAAGTGAAGCAAGGTTTCAAAGAAAGCTTGCTTTCGCCACAAGCAAATCAACAAACCTCTGCACGATTCAATGTTTTCTGTACCAAGAGAAGCAAGGTTTCAAAGAAAGCTTGCTTTCGCCACAAGCAAATCAACAAACCTCTGCACGATTCAATGTTTTCTGTACCAAGAGAAGCAAGGTTTCAAAGCTCCGAAGAATGGCTAAGCACTCTCCTCAACTGTAGAAGGCCATGTTAGACAAGGAGGGCTCCATCAAGTTGTTTGCTCCACCCGCTTCTATCATTTTCTGGCAATTGACAACGCAACAGTACATTACGACATTGTTGATGCTTATTGTCATCTTCCTTCCACTATAGCAAAAACACACAAGGCAAGCCGTGGCAAAGAATCCAATTCTAGAATGGCATGCCCACATTGGTACAACAAAGCTCCATGCCAACCAAACTTGCATAAAGCTAGGTACATCCCTGGGTTGTGTAATCGACTCTCGTCCCACTGCATACAGTTCAATTTTAACATGTGCCCAATTGACCAACTAACCCAACATGCAATAGCTGAAAAAAGACAACGAACAGTCCAACTACTACATATCGATGGGATAATCCTCAATGAGGTGCCATAGTTCTGACACCAAGAATATTGAGAAGGGGAGGGGAAGCAGGGGTAAGCTTTTCATATGTTTAGATGTTGTCTTTCCCAACTGTTACGTAACAATAAAATCTAAGTCTTATAACTAGACATGTGGCTCAATAAGATTTCATATATATGTATATATATATATATATACCTTAAAGCTGTAAGGCTAGAATACATCCAATCGTACAAATTCAGATTTTGTTGTTCTAAATCCAATATTCTACAATGGAGAATTTTTAGCCATTGGGGCTTCTACACTTGGATGTTTTCTTTCCGAGTTGTTTACATAACAATAAAATCTAAGTCTTATAACTAGACATGTGGCTCAATATGATTTAAAATCTATATATATATCTTAAAGTTGTAAGGCTAGAATATATCCAATCGTACAATTTCAGATTTTGTTGTTCTAAATCCAAAATTCTACAATATAGAATTTTTGCCATTGGGGCTTCTACACCCACATAAGGTATTTCAATATAGTTGAACAACTGATCAACACTTCAACAAAAATTCAAAGCAATGCATGTTTGCTAAGGTGATCGAAAAAAATACCTTTGTAAGACTAGACAATAAAGAATTTTTAGTTGTTGTGGCTTCTACACCCGCATAAGATATTTAGATACAACTGAATAGCCGATCACCACTTGGGACAAAATTTCAAAGAATTTGCATGTCCGCTAAGGTGAGAGGAAAATATACCTTTGTAAGACTATAACATATTTAATCGTACAAATTTAGATTTTGTTGTTTAAAATGCAAAATTTGGCAATGAAGAACTTTTAGCTGCTAGGACTTTGGAACCCATAAGATATTTCGATACAATTGAACAGCTATATCACCACTTGGATGAAAATTCAAAGAATTTGCATGTCCGCTTGATAGAAAAATATACCTTTGTAAGACTAGAATATGTCCGACTGGTTTAAGCTTAAATTTGGTTTAGGCTAGTCATGTAACCAGACGATCACATGCAGCCAGTTTTTACAAGATGCTTAAAAGGCACGAAAAAAATCTTACATTGAGTCAATTGTGAGAATCATGTAAGAACTTGATATTCTGCTCAAAGACTGAAAAAAAGGAGGTCCTCAGCATTGCAAACATTCTAAAACCAAGGCTGCAGTCCATATGGGAAGCAGCAATCTTGACATGACAGCACATCTGCATACGTGCCCTGATGTTTGGACCAGATCTCCACCAGATGGAAAAACGAGACTTTAATAATAGAAATGATGAAAAATGTGTATACAAGTTGTAAATGAAAAAAGATATGCAAAGATGCAAAAAGTTTTGCAGAAGATGCACAGGCTTATACAATATAATTGTATGCATACAAAAGACATACGCCCTAATATAATTGGATTAGGGAAAATCAAATCCGTTTAAAAGTTGAAGTGCAATCTGTTTATGCATATAAATGCATCCAATTTGCAAAGAATGATTTTCTCAAGTGCTACTGTAAGGTCCACAAGAACTTTAATGCTTTTTAATTTGAAACTAGAAGATGAGAGGGAAAACTCATTAGCACCATACAATGTAAATCTACTTACTTGCTCAGACAAGCAAAACACACGCAAATACATGGCATTGCATCAACACCCGGCTGCATGAGAGGTAGAAGTTTATAAGGTAAAGTATAGAATGATTAAAGCCTTCAAGCGTTAACATTATTCATTCATAAACTAATTGAACAGATCCTCTTGATAAGTCTCAGATGACGAAGAAAGATTCACAGAAAATAAGCTTTACTGCGCAAGCACACAAGGTAGGCAGGTTCCTATGAAAAAAAATGTGGAAAAATATGAAAATAATTTGAGTTATCTAAACTGCAGCAAAGTTGACCAGGCATTTAAATTTGAGAATTAGTGACCAAGAAACAGTAAACACCCATGGTATTCCAGCCTCAAATCACATCTACTGCACAAAATTTTAAAATGAACTTAAAATCATATTACATTCACTCTAAGGTTTTCAGGAGTCTGAATAGACCGGCTGCCTCTCTGATGCGTGAGAACTCAATACAAAATGCCTGTACTTCAATGAATAAATCTTGAACTGTCAACAAAAGGTAATTGTCAATCAACCTATTGCTCAAGTAGGATATGCTAATTTGAAATGAACCAGAACCACTATAGTCATCATACCATTTATTATTTTGTTCCGAATAAGACTCTGTAAGAATACACAGACAAGGCGGACAAGGCGATTTTGCATGTACTTATCCTGCAGACATTATGTAAATGCGTTCGTCATGAGTACTGATGCTAAGAATAACAAAATCAAACAATGAAAGACACCCTGGCTACTTTTTTTTTCCAAATGATGATCTAACCTTTCATGCATGGCATTCGGGATTATTATACTAACTAGATGAAAGCCACACCTATTTCTGACTTCATCGTGGAGATGCGAGGGATATGTCCCAAACTTGAAACAAATGCCCCCTCAGAAGGGCATACATGTAAAGCTCATGTATACATCAAAGATAAGTATGATAAGTTTCACGACACACAAATTGCCGGCATTTTTTTTTTCAAAAGTAGTCTTCATTAGAAAGTTGCAAAACTTCAGTTGTAGAAAGGAATTTCAAATCTCAAAGATATAAGGAGTAATCCTTGACAGTTTAAGTACCATTCTTGAAAGCACGAATGAGGTCTAGAGGCATCAAATATGGCTATTTCACTAAACGTTGCTATTTAAGGATCAACCCTTAGCACATCTGGTTTTGGACTGATTTTATTGTTAAAATATCAGCAAGGGGCTCAATCGTGATTGGCTCTTATGCAAGGCAATGCTCGGGACCATGTACTTGATGAGAGGCCTTACAGCAGATGGGTTTTGACTAGGTAGCGAGGTCATAGTGAGGACTGTTGGAATATGAGGGTCAAGGCCCCACCTGTCAGCACCCAAATGAGGACAACAAAGGGCTTGCCAATTGTAGGTATATGGGTGTAAATGCTGTCACGTTGGCACAGGTATTGGGTTGAAATGGATCTGCCATATGGGCAGCATTCAGATATCCTTCTTGTATTTATATTAGGTCTTGGTACAAGTGAGAATTCCAATTTAGATATGGATCCCAAATTCTTGGAATTCGAATGCATCCCTACACAATATCTTAGTGTCTGATACCAATACAAACCACGTTCCTTGTGCCTCATCTAGCTTGGCGCATCACTAACCTTTTTGTAGGAATTCCCCAAGAACCTCTTTACTGATTCCAGGTTCTAGAAAATCAAATGTGGTTTTCTCTCCAGACAAGTACAATATTCATATGCTGCCTGACATAGTGAGAGACAAGCATTAAGGGTGGTAACCCCATATCCATCCTCACAAGAGTTTGACACAAGGCATATCCGACTAGACATGTGTCTTTGTTCATAATAACTATCCACTACGTGCTTTCATAGAATCTTAGACTTGTGAAAGTTAACCATGAAGTTCAGAATCTTTCTTTTAAACAAGCGCAAGAAATTATCCCAAAACCGGCCAAAAGCCGCCACATGGTGCAACCAAAAGCGCCAGGTGCATAGGTCCCCTAATCCCGGCCCATAGCTGTGCATAGCCTCTAGAGCTTCCAAACGGTCCTGGAAGGGGATCGACTCACAATTCTATATGGGACTAACTCCACCAATGCCATGTGTCCTTCAGCGCTCCAACGAGACCTTGAGCCCCCAATATTTTCCATTATTTACAGTCTTCTAGGTGCCACATGAAGGGATTTGGGACACAAAGACCCCACATTCCAACACCCTCACCAGGAGTGTCAAGAGCCAACCACCAAAACACCAAAGAGTGCTGATCACCGACGAAGAGCCAAATCAGCCAATCCATACTGACCACCCACTAAGAGCAAGATCAGTCAACAATGCAACAGTCACCCACTAAGAGCCAAGCCGCTGCCAAATCTGTAGGACAATCATGCAGCGCCGTGAATCTTTGAACCTGCACTGCAAGCGAAGCACATGCACCCCTAAGTGCGCAGCAACCTGCCCAAACCACAAAGCAGCCAGCTGCTGCCAATCCAATACAAAGTTAGACATACTCCCGTTCAGAGCATACAAGCGGGTCGCCACATCCCGCAGGCACGTGAAACCATCTGTCAGAACAGGGTCCAGCAGCCGCCGCGAACAGCAGTGTACTTTCCATCTCTATCCATCAATTATCCATCAATTATATAGTACCTCTTGCAATGAGATGATTCCTGTATTACCACCATAGATGGTATGCTTCCTCTTTGTAAGCTATTTGTTACATCCTTTTTTTGGTATAAAATATGCTTGGTGAAGCCTCATTTATGTTTTTAGCTAGTTTATACTCCACAATACCATAGGAATGCTATCAAGAATATGTATTTTGAGAGTCGTAGCCATCGACGTAATGTAAATATCGTTACACTCAATACTTGATTGAGTTACAACTCAATTTTACACTAAAATTCTCAAACCACTCATACCATATTTAAAACCAACAACTATAGCCATAGTGTGGCTTTTGAGCTTTTTAGGCATCGATTGATCAAAAGACTTAGCAAGTCAAGTTGGATCCTATCCATTCCAACCATAAGGATGCCCATGCAACGTAGTTAAAGCATATAGAGATGAATATCCATCTATAGCTCATTGGTTGCACTTAATATCTCTCTCTTTTTTTATCTTATCTTCACATGTATATTAATTCTTTGAGTGTTCAATTTGTGAGAATTTTCTCTTGAACAATTTCTAGATCCCCATACAAACTCAATCTTTATCAAGAAATCACTCATATCATCACCTCCCATGTCTTAATGTGGATCTCTAATGGGGTTCGTCCCTTGGGCCCTAATATCCACATGTTTGATAAATAGCTTCTCTCTCGATTGTCAAATGCATCACTTGAAAGTCGATATATAGTGATGGAAGGAGGTCTGTTCCAAATCCCAAGCTATGTTTCCTATGGAAATGTGTATGATGGTTTTATTGTTGTCTTCGTGTTCAATATGAATATTATAGTTGTTGAATTTTTGTTATAGACGTTTTGTAAAAGAGTCTTTATACAAGCTTGTTGTAGTTGATGTTTACAAGGTCTAGAAAACTAAATAAGATGTTTAAAAAATCATTAATTATGATTGACCACTCTTTTTGTTCATTGAACATATTTATAGAAGCTCGTTCTAGTTGATGTTAACAAGGTCTAGAACATTAAATAAAATGAGGAAAAAATGATTAATTATGATTAACCTGAGATAACCTCTCTTTTTGTTCATATGTTCAATAAGCCCTTTTCATTTGTATGTTTCGTAGTCCTTCTCACAAGGGATAAACTATTATGTTCATTATGAAAATAATGATTAACTATGATTGACCTCTCATGTTTAATAAGCTCTTTTCATTTGTATGTTTCGTAGTCCTTCTCACAAGGGCTAACTAATATCAATTTCAAGTAGCTATTTCTTTGAGATCATGGTATCTCATAAGACGTGGAGTGGGCATTATTTACACTTCTCATTGTTCCTAGTATGCCTACTCCACTATATGTCTCTTCTCATTATTCCTACTAATGCTCCTAGTGTATTACACCTTGGTACACTAGAGATGTAGTGTAGGAGCAAGGAGGTGTAGAGGTTAAGATCACACGTAAAGGCTTAGAGTAGGTTTAGATCAGAGCAGGAGTAACAAACGTTTAGAGCAGGACTACTAGACATTCAGATAGGAGTAGCACAGATTGAGAGCAGGACAGCAAGTACGGAGAAGAAGCACCAGAATAGGATAATAGGTGCAGAGGTTCAGAGTAAGATACTAAGTGCAAAAGGTTTAGAGCAGCAGGCCAAAGGTTTGAAAAGACAATCAAGCAGCCCAGAGGTTCAGAGCAACAGCCCAAAGGTTCAGAGCACAAGTGCAGAGGTTCAAAGCAGCAGTGCGCAGAGGTTCAGAGCAGCAGCGCAGAGGTCCAGATCAAAATTAACAGAGATTCAGAGCAGGAGAGCAGGACATGAAGTGTAGAGCAAAAGCAATAGACGTGCACAAGATCAAAGCAAGAGAAACAAAGAAAGAAAGAAAGAAAGTTTATTAAAGTCTTCGGAAGACCGATGGGTCTATGAGACTGTGAAAATCCTGATACAACGAGCTATGGTAGTGGAGCTACTAAATGAGCGTCCATACCAATGCAAAATGCAAAATGCAAAAAATGCAAAAATGCAGAATGGCAGTACTAAGTCCTAAGTACAACATAGTCATGTCGATGGTCGACTATATATCAATCTCAGCATCATCATCAATATCATCATCATCCCCAGCAACAGCAAGATATCAGGAGAGCAAGTGTAGAGAAAAATCGAATGGGCTAAATTTTTAATTTTGAAATCCTTGGGACACTCTAAAACTCAAGTTGGAGCATGGAAAACAGTGTTCCAGAACTGGGTCCCCCAAAAATTCATCGTAGTTTTGGCAGCTAGTGAGCCAAATTGTGGGCTATTATTATCATTCTTATCCAGCAACCATATACCATGGTATGGTGCTTCCAATTTAAACCTTTCAAAGATAGTTTGTTGCGTTTTTGTGACTCAGCTACCAAGCGTGTAAGTGTGTAAGAATATCTTGCAGGCGACCATATTTCATAGTATGAAGTTTCTAATTTGAACCTTTCAACTTTTAACAAAGTGAGATATTTGCTACACTTATGTACTTCCACTACAAGCGTTCACATGTCTAGGAATTTCTAAGGCTAGGGTTTTCTAATTTTAAGAACTAATTTTGAATTCTAGAGATGGCGATCACTTCTAGGATGTAGAATAGATATTGAAGTGAGTTATAACAATGCATTTCACACCCTATTATTCAAACCTATGAAATTGTACATTCGTACTAAACAAAAATAATCGCAGCATTTAAATTTATAAATCCATTAGAGTTGCTAGCCAAAAACAACACTGCAATTACCTTTATGTTTTCACATGAAGAGATACAATTTGGGATGTACATGTGTAGAAACTCTGTTGGTATATCTACAGCTGTTGTGAGTCTGTCTGATACTCCGATCTCTCATGAGGTCAGAACCAAGCTAGAGAAACAAATTTTAATAAGAAACCACAGCCATGTGGTGGAGAGGATGACCCTGACGTGTGGCAGACAGAGAAAATAGCAGGTCTTCACTTAGGAAAATCCATGTGACACATCTTACAATTATTCTATTATTATCATTCTTATCCAGCAACCATATACCATGGTATGGTGCTTCCAATTTAAACCTTTCAAAGATACTTTGTTACGTTTTTGTGACTCAGCTACCAAGTGTGTAAGTGTGTAAGAATATCTTGCAGGCGACCATATTTCATAGTATGAAGTTTCTAATTTGAACCTTTCAACTGTTAACAATGTGAGATATTTGCTACACTTCTGTACTTCCACTACAAGTGTTCACATGTCTAGAGATTTCTAAGGCTAGGGTTTTCTAATTTTAAGAACTAATTTTGAATTCTAGAGATTGCAATCACTTCTAGGATGTAGAATAGATATTGAAGTGAGTTATAACAATGCATTTCACACCCTACCATTCAAACCTATGAAATTGTATATTCGTACTAAACAAAAATAATCGCTGCATTTAAATTTATAAATCCATTAGAATTGCTAGCCAAAAACAACACTGCAATTACCTTTATGTTTTCACATGAAGAGATACAATTTGAGATGTACATATGTACAAACTCTGTTGGTATATCTACAGCTGTTGTGAGTCTGTTGACCACCTCCATAGAGTGCAAACTCATGTCCATGTTTACCAAGACCTTGTAATAGCTGCAAAACAAGCTCCCATTATCAGATAGGAGACTTCTAATACACAGAACTCATTTCAATAATAGAGACTAATGAAAATAAGATACAAAGAAAACCTACTCAGTTATCTGCACCGAGTTCATTAGCTTTAGTAGTACTTCAACTGCAATAACTGGATTGTTCTCCACTAATTCCTACCTCAACAACATATCCACCCCAAAAAAGAGAGAGAGAATCAGCACAAAGGGTTCCAACCTTCTTTAATAAGCTCAATATTTTAGAGTTGTTGTAAATGCATAATAATAACTACAACCAAAAAAGTGGGAAAAAGAGAGCTCAGACTCTGTCTGACCTCATACATACATCTTGGCCTTTTACAGTGACAAAACAGAACTATTAACTAATCTGGCATGTCCATGCATATACCATAATTGAGCTTGCACAGGCCTAGGCCACACTTGAGAGACATTTTCAGGAAAAAACAGTAAGCATTGTGACCTATCCTTGGCATCTCTACAACCTAGAAGCTTCAAGCCAGGGGAGATGCTGAATGAGATCCAGGGAGATACTGTAGTTGATAAAAGAATTTTACTTGCCAATTTCTACTTTACAATTCCCACAACTTTTAATACCATTCTTATAGAAGACGCCTCCTTGGAAGAGCATTTTTCATGAAACTGAAAACTGCTTTGCATGCATTTTAGAGGTGAAAACTAAAACAACAAAATCGGGAATCAAAACAACTCACAGGTAGCCTCCGCGGTGTTAAGCCACAGTGATAAACAAGCTTTGGATCTGCTTCTAGCTCCATTAAAACTTGCTATGCCACCATGTAACTATGTCAATTCTCCAAGCAATGCCAGGGGGAAAACAAAAGGAAATTTACAATATGCATCTGAATTTTCAACCTATTCCCATTACACACTACTAAGGTAACCACTTACCTGCTGCTGTGCTGGTGCCAGTGGTCCCTTTAAGGCTTTAGTGATCAACTCCCGAACAGCTGCTCCTCTACTTATGTCAGCACACATTCCATAATCCCATAAAAGCTCATGATTACTGTCTGGCATAAGCCATGCTATCTGTGAAGAGAATCAGTAATTCTCAGTTAACTCACTTTTGCTGCTGTAGATGCACTTTTAAGTGCAGCTCCAGAGCTATGCACCAAAAGTCACACAAAAAACAATTGCACAAACCAGTGAGAAGAGAAGCATCAGAACCCTTGCTAATCAAAGTTAACTGTCAGTAAGTTGCTCCAGAGCTATGGACCAAAATGTAAGAAAGAAAAGCTTTCCGAACCCTTGCTAAGTTGATTAGTAAACGTACTTAAAGGCAAACAATTAACTGTAAGATAGAATAATCATTATACATCCTTACTAAATTAGCCAAGCTTGAACAACAATCCCAATATTCAGTTAGGTTATGATGGGACATAAGTTGAAGTGATTTAGTCAGACTGGCCCTACATTGGATGCCAACTTTGCAAGTACAATTTTGTGTGTGACAAGATAGTAAAGGTTCTTAGATTTTTTTAAAAATAGTAATGTACACACACTATATGAAGTTCTAAACTTGATAGAAAGGAAGAAAGTCGTATTAACATCTTCGGAAGGCCCCGTGTGCCTATGGGACAAAATACAATCCAGAAAGTAACTCATACAAGCCACTGTGGGCTCGAGCAAAGAGCTGAGTGTTAAGAAAAACTGAAACTCAAAACTCAGCCATGCATAGCTAGTGCTTCAAAATACATATCCGGGTGCCTTGACTTGGGCGGTCCCTGCTGAGTAGAGGAATAATGGGCTGGACCTCTATCGTGCATGCTCTGGTCATCCTCTATGCCATTGGCTCCACCACTCCATTTTGTCTCTTCCCGCTGCCCTCATGTCGGCTGAGGTCTCTAACTAAATCCAAGGATCCTCTCATAACCTGATCTGTAGAAACCAGTGATGCACCCTTTGGAATCCCCAATTTCTTTGGATCTGCTCATCATGAATACCAGATAATTTTTCCCTGGGATGTATCAAAGCACCTTGAGATAATGTCTCAGATCCACCTGCCTCCATTGTTGTTTCTGTATCAGCAAATGCACTGAGTACAAGTCTGGACAGGCATGTAAACAGTTGCATGGGTAGTACCAACACTTGTCTCACCCTGTGAGTCAATTCTGAGAGCTCAGCACTTGAAAACTGAAGAGCATGAGAGGAAAATCAACCATAACTCAGACAGAACACAGAAAGGTTCCCTTATGCTGCACACACATCTCCTGCAATGAGATGAGCATCATCATAGCTCCATCATGAACGCATCGACATTCACTGTCCTCCATATTCTTCCATGATGTTGCAATAGTTGGCACAGCATCAACATTTAGAGCATCTAAAAAAGATTGTGAATTCTCATTACGTAAACTTGAGCTAGAACAAGCAATCTCCAATGGGTAGGCATCTATATTCCTCTCTCAGCAAGATGAGTAATCATCATTGCATACCTATCAGAGTTGTGACACCAATGTGTGAATTTACAGTGAAAGAATGGACTGGTAGTCACCATTAGTTGTGGAGTTGAAGTGGACCCACCAAGGTCATATGGGAAAGAAGACTCCCTTGTGGTCCTATGAATAACCCCATCATTATCCTTGACATCATTCTCACAATCATGGAATTCAGAATCTGCTACTGGATTATCAGAGGCTAGATCATCATCCAACTCAAGTATCGTGCTAACCTTTGCCCCTGATTTGGCTTTGCACATACTCCGATGTTCCGGGGTCCTTTCTCCACAAAGATAGCACAAATTCTTCTTTTTGCTTTCATCCATCAAGGATGCCTGAGAGACTTGCTTCACCACCTTCTCCCTCTTGTCACTTGACTCCTCCTTAGGGCTAGGTGTGATTAACCTTTG
The DNA here is from genome assembly GCF_047967505.1 of Dipteris shenzhenensis. Classification (NCBI taxonomy): domain Eukaryota; kingdom Viridiplantae; phylum Streptophyta; class Polypodiopsida; order Gleicheniales; family Dipteridaceae; genus Dipteris; species Dipteris shenzhenensis. The sequence continues at coordinate 58,400,386 of NC_141601.1, read as the reverse complement.
CCCCTGATTTGGCTTTGCACACACTCTGATGTTCCAGGGTCCATATTTGTCCACAAAGATAGCACAAATTCTTATTCTTCCTTTCATCCATCAAGGCCTGAGAGACTTGCTTCACCACCTCCTCCCTCTTGTCACTTGACTCCTCAGGGCTAGTAGGCGTGATTAGGGACTCGGCCTCCTCAGCCCTAAAGAGTTTAGTGTTCCCTATCTTGCTGCCTTAGACAGTAGGATACCTATGGATAGGAGTAGCTGTTGTAGAAGAATCCTCTTGCTTAGAAACCTTGGAGGGCTGCTCTTGTTAATGGGTTTTGCTGTCCATGTGACCAATGCCCACACCCCTCTCCTGGAGACTGTACTTAGGTTCATAGAGTTCTGCCAACCTCATTGCCTCTTTAAGAGTGCTAGGATTGAGGGCTGTCACATCAGCAGCTATGCTGGGATGGAGTCCGTAAATGAGTTTAAGCAGCCTACTTCTTTCATCAACACAATGAACAAATAAGGACAATTTTTTTTAATATAGTTCCTCACAGAGCCTTGCTGAGATAGTTCATACCATTCACAACCAAGTTTATCTCTAGCAATAGAAGATCCAAATGTCTGAAATATTTGCTCCTTAAATTGCTCGCAAGAGTGAATAGTGATTCCCTCATGTTGAAGGTTTCTCCACCAGGAATGAGCATAATCCTCAAGTGTAGGACAGCAAATTTTATCTTACTTTGATCACTTCTAGGATAGAGCAGAAAATAGTCCTCAGCCATTCCTCCAATTCACTAGGGGTACAAGTATCACCCATGAACTTAGATAAAACAATCTTATTCTTGACATCCTTGTCTTGAGTAGGTCCCCTAGGTTCAGCAACTTTAATAGACTGAATATATCGATGAAATGGCATGACTGACCTGAGATCAGCAAGAAAGGTCTTGTATTCATTAAACCTTTGACACAGGCTCCCTGCTCTTGTGAGCTGTTTCCCCATTAGAATGATATGTCTTCCTTGCTGATGCCATGAAACCATGAGGGTCTACAGTAGGCTCAACCATGGCATCCTTTTCAGAATCTGAGTCACCCTCTAGGGCCTGCTCCATAGGCTTCTTTCCCCCATAACTTCCTGTTCATTGTAGCCAACGAACGTTGCATCCATATACCATTAGCTTTAATCTCCACAGTTATCTCCTTAAAGGCCTGTAATATAGGATCCATATACCCATCAGTGTTTTGCTCCTGGGCCTGAGATGCCTGGGCATTGGAAGCACCATCAGTTAGCTCCTGTCTGCAACTGCCAGGGATTTCCACTATTTCAGGGCCATAATCTTGGGCTCCCTCACTGGAGCCAATCCCAGTCTTGTAGAATCCAACACCAAATCATCCTCTGGAATGGGATCAAAGTCCCCATCCGATGCTTCTTAAACTGATTTCCAGATCTCTTTGGAGGCATCCTGATAACCCAAATCAATTCTGAAGTAAAAACACTGTTTGAACGGTAATTTAAACACTGTTTGGATAGAGCTTACTGTCAGATGCTCTGTAGCAGCACTATTTGCAGATTTCTTAAACCAAGCTGTCTAGAAATATTGTGCAGAACTTAGAACACAATTCAGGAGCACTGTGTGAGATTTAGAGCGCTGACTGGCCCACTGTGTAGAAAAATACTTTCTGAATCAGAAAGTGTCACTGAACAAGGAAGCTGCCACGAGTCAATTGCAATCTCCAACTTCAAGGGCTCAATGATCAATGTATATTGCAATTTGTGTTTAGGAAAGATAGCATGGAGCAGAATAACACCTGGAACTGAAAAGCCCTAATTTCTCGGGTCTGTAGATAGAGAAAGGCCCACTTTGCACTCGCTGGCAATCGGACTCCAATCAGGACCAAACTTGGTATGGAGGTTCTCTCAGCTGATGGATGCTATCAAATCATTAATAAGAGCAGTGAGTGTCTAGATCGCTCCAGAATTAAGTGGCTGCCTGTGTCACAGTTTCTTGAACAATTCTAGCCCAACTGTTCGAATTTCACAGCAGTAGTAGAGGGATATGATCAGGAGATCAACCTGATCACAATGATGTATGAATCATGCAAATCGGAGCAGATTGAAAATTCAAGGGTCTCAGAGACCGACACGTGTCATCTCATGATTGGAGCAACTTTTGACGATAAAATTTTGCAGAAAGGTAGGCCCCAGGGCCCAGGCTCAAGATGCCATGCTCCAAATTTCAGAATGAAATGACAAGATTTTCCTCACAATTCCCATGAAAAGGGCTCTGATACCAATGTAGCCGTTTAGGTCTAGTTTGACAGCCTAGTAATGTAGAAATGGCAGCAAATGAATGCAAAGATAAAGGACAGCATGTAGGTTGCAGAAATTCATGAGCTGAACCATCAAATTACCTAGACTTGTGTGTAGATCCATAGCTAGTGAGGGGCTACACCAGCAGCAAGGCTAGGAAGGGAGGTTCCTAGGCTAGGAGAAAACATCCTAGTTCAGCCTAGAGCTAGTCAAGCTCAGCTATAAATGAGTGATCACAAGATTGCATTAAGAATGAATGAACAGGTACATGGTAGGGCCCCCTTTTATAGGTGTGGGCTTGGCATCAATTACAAATCTACTTATGGGATGGCCATCCTATGATGCCACGTGGCAACTTATGGCTCCCTCTACTTAAAGAACTATTTATTTACAAGCCATTAAAAGGCCCACCATTCTAAAACCTAACCAAGTTACCCTTTGTTACAAGATTCCCCAAAAGGGCACCGTACATGGCTGTCGGCCTCACAAGTGTGTCAAAAAGCCATCCCTTCCTAAAAGTGTGCCTGAACGCACTCTCGTTCTAGGCATCCTGTCTTCACTAAGACTGTGTTCTCAATCCAATTTGACAAGTTTCCGGGACCGGTACTCTCCCTCTAACTGACTCATATAGTCTCATTACCCCCTAGATCATGTCTCCCACAATCTGCATCTCCTAGAGTCTCCTAATCATGTGGGCTGGTGGGACTATATCAAAGGCCTTCCGAAAGTAAAGCATGTGTAGAATGGGATCAGAATCTCAACTCCTCGATGACGGCTTGTAGGATGAATATATGGTCGAGTGGAATGATGTCTCTACAAACCAGCCTAAGAGCTAATCTCCCTCTCTAGTAACGATTCATAGATCTTGGCTAGTGTGTGGTCAATCATGAGGGTGTGGTAGTTCCCAGTGTGGTTCCTTGCTCTGTGTATCACACAATGGTGGTGGTACTCCAAGGAGCAGGAAGCCATGGCATACTGCATGGTTCAACACCTGCGCCAAATCAGAGCCAAAACCTCACGTCCGTGTGCAGAGTGCTCAATCCACAGCCTTTCATGATCCTAAGCTCTCTGGTTGTGGCACCTGCACAATGCAGCTTGCACATTTTGTGCAATGAATAGGATGGATGTGGAAAACCTGGGCAAAGACGATATATCGAGTAGTGCCTAGATTGGGATGTCGTAGAGTGAGATCGTGTACGTGTGCCAGATGCCTGGATCTGTGATGGGATGGGTGGCTTAACCTCATAGAGAAGTCCCCATCCAATAGTGGAATCCCCTAAAAGAACTGATCACCTCATCCATCCTATGTGTGAGGAAAGCTTGTCGCAGAGACGATATATCGGGTGGTGCCTAGATCAAGATGTCATAGAGTGAGGTCGTGTACGTGTCAGATGCATGGATCTGTGATGGGAATGGGCGGCTTAACCTTAGAGAGAAGTCCCCATCCAATAGCGTGATCCCCTCCTTGAAAAGCAATGATCACCTCATCCATCCTATGTGTGAGGAAAGCCCGTCTTTTACAACGCATCAAGCATCAAGATATCCACATTGTGCCTCAAGCATCATAAGATGTCCCAAAGCCCACTCCCGTGTGAGATAGAATCTCATCTCATGACACTCATCATCAAACCATGAGTTTTGGGGCATCTTTCTAGCTAGGGTACGTGCTGTGGATCGGGTCGTAGAGAAAGATCTAGCAGCGACATTCTAAACCACTAATACCAGAGTGTCCGAGACATAGGCAAGATCCCAATGGAGATCGACAGCTCACAAGACAAGTGGCTCAGATAGACTACATCCAAGGCATGGCCAAAGTGTATCTAAACAAGGGTACAGGCCGGCGAGTCCCATCTTGTTGGCTGGTGTGGTGGTCGATACGCTGAATGCCACATACGAGTGAAGCGCTAAGTGGGAGAGGAGGGACAGTGAGATCATGTACGTGTGACGCAAAGGCTAGGGAGCCCATCACGTAATCCACTATACTCATTCCCCCTCCATGTGGGAAACAAGTGTTCTCCAGATAGCGGCCATCTACGTAATTCCTTGGGCCTGAAGCATGAGAATATCTTCCTCTCCTCTTCAACACACAATCACCTCACTAATTTACCAGTTTCAACACACACTTTTTTTTTTGGTGAACAAATTTTTCTTTTACATTACAGAGTCACAATCCCAAAGCAGGATGTGCTCAAGTACATCAAGAGAAGATGTCAAGGTATGACAAATATACATCATGATCTAAAGTCCCTGTTTCAACACACACACACACCATGTATGCATCCAGAAACGCTTTCAATAGCATGATAGTCACTCATAAGGTTGAAAACTATAAACTCCATCACGCATAGCAAGGACTAGCTAGGATAGACAAAGAAGTCTTAAAATTTGGAGATGAACATGGACAGCTCCGAGCAAAATGACCAAGTTGACGATACTTGTAACACGCATTCGAGAAGGAAGCAAAACATAAAGGAATGCAAAATGGATGCTGAAGATACAGGCTGCTCCATATCCCACAAAATGCAAATTCGTATGTCCCTCGTGAAGACTAAAAAATCCTGCTTAGGAAGACGCAATACTCTCCCCAAAAGAGCTGCAATAGAGGAAACATGTGGGAGAAGAGGCACTGGCAAAGTTTTCAAGGTGACCCAAACAAGACAATAATTTAGGAGATTCTAGGCCGGGTCAAAGATAGGATCCCAAGGCATAACGTAAGCCACAAAAAAGCCTTCATGTACTCCTGCCTAGCAAACGAGTCAATAGATGGTGTCCACATCGTTACAATGAGTGAAATAAAAACCCTTTCCAAGGAAAACAAAAGAAAGTATTTTGTTGATTCCGACAGCTGCTAACACCCATGCTGGTAAAGTATTAGCCAACATGATTCGCCCCATAAAGTAAAGGCAGATACCATGTTGTGCCTTAGAAATCCTTTGGAGAAAAGAATCCAAAGGAAGAAAACAAGATGTAGACAAACCGGATTCCTAAGATTGCACGACCGACTGCTCACAGAGACGAGGAAGATGACGAGGGAAAACTGCCGAACTGAAACTTCTGAGATTTATTTGGCTAAGCGGAAACGAAAAACTGAGCGCCCCTCTTGTTTTTGCCAAAACGTTGGGCTCGAGCAGGCAAAACAGATGTAGGAGACTGGAAGGTAAACGGAGCATGAGGGTCATCTGCATGAGGGTCGTCTCACAGGGGCGTAGGACGGAACAGCAGGAAGCGAAACTACGCAGGTTGGGGACGCAGTTCTAGATCGCAAGGAGGTTGAGGATGAAGCAAAGGGGATGCAGCAGAACAAGCAGGCTCAGACGGAAGAGGAAACGAAGCAACGTGCTCCATCGTGAAGCCTCTCTCTCACACCACACACACACACCACACTTTTTTTTTTTTTAATTAAGTGAAATACATGTAGATTTATATTACAAAACGACTGTCTCCAAAGCAGAGATCAGCCAATACAAAATCACACACACACACACAGACATAGACATAGACATAGACATAGACATAGACATAGACATAGACATAGACATAGACATAGACATAGACATAGACATAGACATAGACATAGACATAGACATAGACATAGACATAGACATAGACATAGACATAGACATAGACATCGACATAGACATCGACATCGACATCGACATCGACATCGACATCGACATCGACATCGACATCGACATACATACATACATAAGTATATATCTGTGTGTGTGTGTGTGTGTGATAATGTTACAATATAGTACATACTTTAATTTATGATGGACCCTAATGTAGCTGTTAACATACAAATGCTCTATGTTTCCCGTTAAGAATTTTCACCCACACATTACCACAGGATGTTGGTTGATCCAACCGTCCCACTCTTTAACCTGGTAGAGCTAAGAAATTCGTCCGCTCTCACAGAGATAAAGGATAATGTTTAGAAAATCAAAATAAAAATGCCTTTTCTACTTACTTCTCCTTCTTGTGTAGGTAGTCGTGGAGGGAATGGACGAACCCATGGAGGCTCAAATCCCTTCAGAGAGGAGTTTTGAATCAATCCAGCTGCAGTTGCTTCCCTATCTCCTGCACCAAGTCTCTGATGCCCTCCAAGCACATACCCTCTACAATTTACCAAGCCAAAAAAAATGAGTCTAGAAATTTTACGTTGTCCTACTTACAACATCAAACAAAATCAGCTTTACCGGCCATACAACTAGAGAAAATGGTACTGTACACTACAAGACGAAAGCCTTACTCTGGCGTGTCAGGATCGTAGCCTGTGGGAGTGTCAGGATCAGGTACAATGTTGGTTATTGCAGCCCGCTTGAAAGAACTTATGTCTGGATCAGATGGTAGTCTATCAGCAAATTGTCTGAGCAAAACTTCACGGCTCACAAGGTTCTGGAAATCCAGACGTTAAGTCGGTCAATGACGAGACAGGCATTTGATTGAGGTTAGCCAAAAGACCAGCACTTTCAACCAAATGCACTATTAAAGAGACCAACCACATTCAAATTTCAGACTATGAAACAGCTATCAAAGGGAAAAAATTTCCATACATGGGCAGAGGGATCAAAATTTGCAATGAAGTCGTTCGCAGTTCGCCTGTGAAACTGCAGCACAAAGGTTGTCAATGATTGCTGAGCTATCATAAAGAAAATATTAAGATGTTCCCAAAGATATATACACAACCAAATACGAGAATATTATAACCCACAGAGATCTAATTATGTTGAACAATCAGTTATGAGTGAAATTGGAAAGAAAAACAATTCAGACTGACAACTCACCAAAAGCAAAGAACCTGATTGCCAACACAGGAAAGGCCATCATTCAAGACCAAATCTGGCCTGCCAGCGAGCCAGCCCATCCAACTAGACCTTCCAAGGCATAGGCTGGTCAATCCATGCCCAATCTGCCAAGGAACTGGCTAGTCAACCAGCTGACTGGCCAGCTACAATGGAGCAACAAGATGCAAGGAACATGCACACATTTGCTTCAACCATTTCACACATTGAATGCATTTTGAGCCACCACCCTTATTCACACTGCCCTTTAAACTCTCTCAGTGCCTAATTTAAAGTCAGCTCCCTCTACTTCCTCAAATCTCTTTTTTTCATCATGTTTATTTCCTGACTTGCATGTCCTTTCACCACCTAACATAATCATAAATGTAAACTAATCACTCATGCATGTACAAACATCATTGCCTACCTCAAGTTGAGGTTTGTTATTATATAGAACATCTCAAAGAGGAAGTGAACAAACACGATACGTGTGTGTGTGTGTGTGTGTGAGAGAGAGAGAGAGAGAGAAAGCACGGCCGTAAGATTATTACTCTCTATGGAGTACCTCTGTTCACCAAAGATGCATGGCGGTTTGATTATTTTGAATATTCACATTCATATTTTGGCACAAAAGCGGAAGATCATGCTGGAATTTTTGCAGGGTGACCAGCCTTGGGCTGCTATGATGCGTCACTCACTTTCACAATTGAATACTCATGATTTTGGGCATTGGCATCCCACTCAATGCGATTTCCTTTTGGGATATATAGATGGCAGAGTTAGAGGCCGCCCTTTTACCTCTGGAATGTTTTTCACTTGGAAAGAAATCCTTTCTCATCTCAAAGGGCATGGTCGTGACTCTCTTAATGGAAATTCCTTGTGTGCTGAGAGTCTGCAACAGTCAAAGGCATTTGATCGTCCCCTTGCCTTGCATGCATTCTTATTTTATTTCATCCAAAGGAATTCGGTTGGTGGGTGATGTACTTCATGCCAATGGGACTTTATCCTTTCCATCTGCAGCCATGCAGTATGGATTGGGGATGCATTATCGACCCCTTTGGCACTATCTTTCCCAAATGTTTCAATGTTTATTGCCGGTACCTACCTTCCTATCGTCTTATAGGTTGGACTTTACACCACCATGGTTCTGCCACTCATCCATTACGGTTGGCTGATGTCTCTATGGCCAGTTTGTAGAGGGTTTTGATGCCTCCAACTTAAATTTCAGACCTAGCAAAAAAGCTTTGGTCTATGAATCGTAATGCCAAATGGTGGCGAAAAAAATTGCAGCACCTTTGGTCCTGCAAACTTCCTCTTCGTCAACAGGTTTTTCTATAGCAAGTGATGTTTGGGGCTATTCCTTTTCGTCAACTCCTAGCACGCAAACATATTGCTCCTGCTGTTCGCCACAGATGTCTGGCTCCAAGGTAATCCTACTCCACGTTTTCTAGCTTTCGCCTATGACTAGTGACTTCAAGAGTTCGATATTTTTTTCACTTGGGTTCCTTATTGGGGACTTTGGACTCTATGGCAAGACAGAAATCATAGTGTCTTTGGAGATTCTGCTTTTTCCAAGTTTCACTACTTTTGGATAACACTCAGGCAATCTTTCTATGATTGCATGTCTATTCCTTAGATAGATTCCACTGCTTGTCTTGTACTGAAATCTTCTGACATTATAATTGCATGTCCCCTCTTTCGGGACGACGTCTTGTCATATAAGCATACATGGATTTCGACCAACAAAAAAAAAAGTGTGTGTGTGTGTACCTTCACAAGATTAGAATATATTCCAATCTAACAAATTAACATTTTAAGAAAACAAACAAAATAACAAAGGCAAAAAGGGAGCTTTAAAATCAAAATTAAGAGGGCCACAGTCAGCATGACCACGTCAAGTTATAAGCTTCACCTTGCACAACATATATGACTTCTGTTCTTTACAATCTATTTCAATTATTTTGGCATGCTAACTCAAGCTCCTTTGCGGTAACGACTTGGGCAAAACCTCAAGGTAAATGAGCATTAATGCTAATACATCCGTAGAACATCTGTTTATAGATACTCGAATAAAAGATCATTCAGGCAGCCGTGCATATCCTTACTCCACACGAAAATAGAAGAGTCTGAAGAAACCTCTTTGTTGTTGTTACTGAGGGAAGTGAGAAGTTGAAGAATAAAAGCTCGCTCTGTTTTGTCTGCAGTTTCATCAGAAGCTGCCTGCATAAGAAAATGACCAAGTAGATATAAGGTTGATCCAATATCAGGAGTCCAGCTACTAAAACTGTATCCTATAAGCCCAAGACGCAACTTTGAAGCTACTTAGGCAAAGAGCTTCCCTGGCATTGCAAGCGGGTGTGGAAATTTTGAATTATTGAAAATCACACTCACGGAGTCACGGAGTCACGGAGAAACTGGGTATTCACGTGAGCACATTCTTACCTCTAGTAGAACGGACATAAACGGGTTGGAACTCAGATGTTCAACACGATAAACTTCATTCACGATATAGAAGGCAGCAAGGCGCTGAGATTGCTTCAAAAGCCGATGATCCTGCAAATTAACGCCAGTGAGGCGTTTCCAAAAAAGGACAAGAAATAGCGGATCAAGCCAGAACTAGGTCGTTACGCAATCCTACATCGGTAATTGATCCTCTGTTTTCCTGAGCTTCGCTTATTATTTTCAAATTAGGATTTGTTGACCTGCTGCACACTACAACGTATGCAAATGATTGGGGAAGGCCCACACATCGAGACAATAAGAATTTCAGTGCGATGGGTGGGAATTGAAGCCTACCTCGAGTAGCAAAACCAAAGCGCAACAAGCTTTAAAAAGTGTGTGCCGTTTGAAATGACTAATGAAGGCAGACACTGTGCTCTCCAAGGGTCGATCTTCGGCCAGAAGAGCCAGCAGAGCGGCTGTGTCAACGGCACTGATCATCTTCTGTCCGTTAAACTGATCGACGGGCCGTCTCCTCGCCCTGAAACAGTTGAAATGCTCCCAACTTTGACGATCCCTTTGTGCTTGACCCTTGTCCCTGGGAGTCAAGACTATATATTTATACATGTATGTCACTTGACAAGGGCACATAATCCACTTGGTAAAAGAAAATTAGGGTCCTTATGTGCTTATTTTTTGCCTCCCTTAGTAGGTCTAATTAGCGGCGCCTATTTCTAAGAAGCTAAAGCCTTGGGGAGGCCTTCCATGTAGATTGCCACATGTCCATTTTGCATGCATATGCTTCGATCATATAGGACGTTCTCGTTTTTCTATGGTACGTTTACCATGACGATGCGAGATTTACATCGTCGGGACATGGGGATGTGCTAGATGGGCATGGTGCGTTATCCATGATAGGCCTATATAGATGGATAGTGATGGCAATCAAGGTGAATGAAGTTGTGAGTCGGAGGAGGAAGGGAAGGACTATGGCAACTTGTCGAGATCCATGGAGACTTCGAGCGAGAACGTGGAGAGAGGTTGTTGCCTTCTGAATGGTTCTTTCGTTCCTTCTTTCTTCTTTGCATGCGATTTCTTTATTTGACTTATGACGTTCTATTCTGCAGATTCAAGCAAGTATGAAAGAAAGACGATTTCTTTATTTGACTTATGACATTCTATTCTGCAGATTCAGGCAAGTATGAAAGAAAGACGACGATGCTTGTAAAGACGAAGCGAGCTTTGGTAGAGATTGGGTGCATGCACGTTTTCTTTGTGTTGCTTCAGGTTCCAACAATTTCATGATTGTAGAATTCTTTGTGTGTAGAGTTTGTGAAGCCCTATGGTGAGAAGCGCAATGCAAGGAAGATCGTTGGAGGGAAATTTGAAGATGAAAGGTACTGCGGTACTTGGGTGCTATCCACGCTGCTCCCTCCCCCTCTCTACGCTTCAGATCAGCCCTCTCCTCTCCCTCTCCCTCTCCCTCTCCCTCTCCCTCTCTCAGTCCTTCCCTACCCCTCTCTCTCCACCTACCCCTCCCTCCCTCAGCCCGCCTACCTGCCCCCCTCCCCCACCCTCCAGCCCCCTCTTCCCACGCTCTTATCCTGCCTCTCCCCGCCTTTCTTCCTCTCCCCCTCTGCCCCCTGCCTCCACTCACCTAACTTCATTCCCCCTTCCCCTCGTCCTACCGTCTCCCCCACCCTTTCAACCTACTTCTCCCCCCTTCCTACCTGCTTCCTCTTCTGACCCCTTCTCCTCCCCCTCCTCTTCTGGCCCCTCTTAAAGGCCTTTCTCCTTCCCGCAGCTTTTCTGGGACGGATGGAGCTTTCTTCTATTCGAGTCGGCCTTCTCACCTTGATGGGCGATGGATCCTCCCTCAGCCAATCCTTCTCCGCCTCCACCAGCCGTGAAAACTATCACATTTTTAAAAGACGAGTTACAACAGCTCAAGAAGGATGTAGGACTTGAATGCTCAACCACTTTGATCGTGCGCATCTATGGGTCTCACCCTTCCAGGTCACAAGTTAGAGACTCGATGCTTGCGATGCTTCCCCCATACCTCACCCCTTGATTTAAAGATGTTCGGGCCTTTTGGGATGAGGTTTTTTCAGGTTGTATTTGATTGTCTAGAGGCTACGAGTGCCGTTCCCCAGGCCCATTTTCTATACCTGGGACACAATAAGATTTCCTTTGGTGCCTTCTCTCTAGGCTTTAACCCTATGGAGGAGGATAAGGAGGTATTTTCACTCTTTTTCCCGCACTCCCCTAGCTCCACCATCGCCTTCTTCATGTGATTGGGGAGCACTTGGGTATGGTCATTAAGGTCCCCCCCCTCCCTGGGTTGCCCTTGATAGTAGCTATTATAGAGGCAACCAAGTCTGACAAAGTCCCTAGAGTTAGGATCCTTACAAAAGACCCTAACATTTCAGATAATCACATCTTGCTCCAATGCCCAAATGGATCCTTCTTTCTACAAAGAGTGGAGGTTGCACGCAGACTGGACTAGTGCAGGATCTCTAGGACCCTTGGGCATTTCGCCAGGGATTGCCCTAGGAAGAAGAAAAGGTCCAAAAAGCCTTCTGGTACAACATCTCCCCTTCGCCCTCAATAGGGGGGTGGGACAGCTCCTCGCCTACTCCCTAACCTAGGCAAGGTTGTGGTTTTGCTCATAGAGCACTCCTCCTCCACAAAGTGCCCCTTCGGTACCACTGCCTCTTTCCTCCAGTGCCTCACGTCCCCCAATGGCACCCACAACACTTTGTTGGCTCCTGATTCGTACATAGCCTTCACCCCTGACAGTTAAGGAGGTTGCCATCCTTGACTCCACCTTCTTAGGAGCGTTAGAGTCTCCCGTTCTGGTTGTTCCCAATGTCACACCTCACATAATCTAGGACGCTTCAGCTACACTTGCAGCCTCTCCCACGGACCTAGAGGCTGCCCCTCTCCGTGTCCCAATGGTAGCCCCTCTCCTTGGCATCACACATTCTTTGGTTGGAGGGGCCTCCGCAGCTTTTCAGATAGAGAGTTCTCAAGAGCAGTCTTCAACTCCCCTCTTGGATAGAGGAAAGGGGGTTGGGTACCCCGTTGATCCGCTTCCCTCTGAAGGGATCCTCCGCACCCCTCTGATTCATAGGAACTCCTTTTCAGCCTTGGAAGATGTCCATGAGGAGGACTTTGTGCCCTCTATTCTTGGTTAGGCAGTGATTGTTGAGAGGGTGTCTTCTTCTTCAGGTGGCAGGGTGTTTTCTCCTCTTGATTTTTTGCCACTTGGTTCCATCCCTCACTCTTTGAGTGGGAAGTCTTCCCTTGTCGAGGGGTTTGTTTTTGCCACGAGGTCGGGTAAGATGTTCCTTTCTACATCCTCCCGCCGAGATGAGGATTGTTAGCTGGAACATACAGGGCCTTGGTAGCGTCCCTCATCACTACCACAGATAACTGATACGGAATCAGCTTCATCCAGGTGTTATTGGTGGTTCTATTGATGTTTTACTCTTGCAAGAACACAAACTGGATGCCAGCGATTGTACAAAGTCAAGCAGGCTACTTTCAGGTCACACCTTTTGGTCACCTACCTTTGGTACTAGGGGAGGTACTTGTATTTCAATTTCGGATTCTTTTCTCCCCTTGGTTGTCGAATATGGTGTGATCTCACACTCTAGAGCCCAATTGGTTCTTCTTTTGATTGGGGGTCACAATGTTGGACTCCTCAACCTTTACACCCCTAATAACAAAGGGAATCATGTATTACTTTGGAAGGAGTTGCTTTCCTGGGTCCCCATTGCAGATTCGTGGGTCATAGGAGGGGACTTCAACATGGTAGAGTTACCCTCTGATAAAAAAGGGGGTAGAGTGGGTGGCATCCATTCTTTGGAGAGGGCAGCATGGGATGCTTTCTTCTCTACTCATGGCCCCAGACATAGTAGAGAGAGTGTCTCTCAACTTATTGACTTAGATGAAAATTCGTAGTCAAATCCAGATACCGTCAAGCGCATAACTACAGATTTTTATGCCTCCCTTCTTTTAGTAGATCCTTGTAGTGTGGTTGTAGATGATGCCAGATAGGTCATTTGGCAGTGTATCCCTAGGTTGGTGAGTCCAGATATGAGACTCTCTCTTGATGCACCTTTTACCAACCTAGAATTCAGGACTGCTCTTCTTGCCCTTCATAACGGGAAATGCCCAGGTTTAGATGGGCTTACTCCCTCCTTTTTCTTAACCTTTCGGGATATGATTAGGGATCACATCACCTCAGCCCTACAATGCGTTTGGGACTCCGGTGAGATGCCTAGCTCAATTACGGAGGGTCTCATACATTTAATCCCAAAAGGGGGTTGCAAAAATTTAGTATCGCAGTGGAGACCCACCACTCTATTGGGCACTTGTTACAAAATCTTGGCGAAAGTAATTTGCCTGCGGTTGCATCCCTTACTCTCTGATCTTATTCATGATACGCAAACAGGGTTTGTTCATGGCAGAAGCATTTTGAATAATATATTCTCCTTTTGGGAAGCTTCTCAATGGGACATGTAGAGCGGTCAAATGCTTGCAATTCTAACCCTGGACTTTGAAAAAGCCTATGACAGGGTAGATTGGGAATTCTTGGAGGGCACCCTTCATCACTTAGGATTTTCAGATGCTTGGATCAGAGGGGTCTTCGCCTTGTACAGGTCAGCCCACAGCCAGGTGCTCATAGGAGGGGTTAGGGGAGACAGGTTTCAGATTTCTAGATCAGTCCATCAGGGATGCTGCCCTCTTGCCCCTTTTCTTTTCCTCTTTGTGGCTGACTCTATAAGCATTTTTCTCACGTGTCGAGCTGACATTCTTGGGTTTACGCTTCCGCTCAGATGGGAAGAGGACCTCATGGATTACGAGTTAGCAGATGACACTTCTATCTTCTTGGAGGCCTCTCCTCAGACTCTCACTTCCTTCAGGATAGCTTTGGATTTGTTTTGTACTATAGCAGGTGCTCAGATCAATCGGAAAAAGTCCAGTGGCTTTTGGATTTGTGATGATGACACTCCAGATTGGGGGACTGATTTGGATTTCACTTGGATTCAGAGGGGTGTGTCAGTCAAATACCTAGGATGCCAGGTCAGTTTGGGCATCTCTTCTTTGCAGCAGTTTGGTTCTGTGTTGGAGAGCATTAGGAGGAAACTCCTTTTCTAGAGTTCAGCTAGATTGGACCTTGCATCCAAAGTGGTGATGTGAACCAGGTTTTGCTAGCCATAACCTGGTATGTGTGCTCGTATTGGTGTAGTTCTAGAGATTGTATCACTCAACTCATTAGGCCTATCAGGAATTTTTTATGGAGCAGGCTAGATGGTAGTGCAGACACTATTGCTAGAGTAGCTTGGAACACCTTGATCCTTCCCACACAAGAGGGGGGTCTAAACATTATAGAGCCAGACTTGCAATGCAGGGCCTTGATTTGCAAGTTTGTGGTTAGAGGACTTATGCCTAGGGATGAGCCTTGGAAAATTTTCTTCATTCACAGTATTAAGTTTTGCAGCCCCTCCTTTGGGGGAGATTGGATGGACAGCACCAGATGGATCTTCACCTCAGCCGGCCTCAGGTCTCCATCCTTGACCCCACTTATGGTTGCGATTTTGAAGACTTGGCCCAGCTTTGGCCCAGCTTCAGAAGTGCCCTTTGGAGAGTTCCTCCCTCCTCTATCGAAGAGATTGGCAGGCCACCGATTATGTGGAATGACAATACACTTGATGAGCATGGTAGGCAGCTTGGTATGTCTCACTATATGCAGTTGTCTAGATGGGAGTGAGGCCCTACCACCTCCATAGGTTCTTGGAAAGCTTTCAGAAGGATTCTAGAAGTTTGCCAACAGCAAACAGTTAGTCACCTTAGAGGATGTGCAGGGAGGATACTTCAAATTGACGAAGCCCTTCCCCTTGGCTTAGTGGACACAGATAACAAGCCCATTGTTTGCTCCGTGTGTATGGGGGCTTTCTTGAGAACAGCCATTCCTCTCCAAGTTATAGCTTTTTGGGAGCACACCAGGATGTCTTGGTTTGTAATGTACAAGCAAGTGGCAAGCTAGTTATTTCTTCAGAGGATATTCTTTTGGGCTTGCCTTTTCAACTTGTCAGGATCACGAGCTTTTTGGATCAGGGCAAAGACTATGCATGGCATATTGATCCAGCCCACGTCTTTCTCTTTCAGGTTCTTGGAGGTTATGGATCTTTGGAGGAGTGCTGATAAAGTTTCTTTAGTGGGACCCAAGAGAGTGGGAATGGATTGTTGCAGGGAACCAAGAGAAGAACCTTCTTTTTTTTGCTTACACGATTAGTAATGCCAGGAGGTTCCAGATGAGTTGTAGAGGTTGGAGACCTTCCAGGGCCCCTCAATGGGAGGGTTATCAAGTTTCTGCTGATTTGCAGAGGGTCTTCTAGTGGAGGCTTTGGAGATCCCAAAGAAATAGAAAGGTCACACTATTTTTTTGGCTTTCTATTCATGGAGGGATTGCAATGAATAGGTGAAGGTCTAGATTTGACGCAGACCTCACTTGTCCTAGGTGCTCGTTTGCTGCAGCTGATGAGTCCATTCATCATTGTCTATGGGATTGTAGGCATGCAAGAGCCATTTGAATGGGAATTGCGAGGGTCCTCAGTACTTTTGCTCCTTGTTTCTTCATGATGTGGGGATCAGTGCCTTGGTTCTCCCTATCAGGGCCTCAGATCTTCTATGAGTGGCAGGGTGCTTCTTGGGTCATATCAATTCGACGTCACATAGTTAAGACTTGCTCTCTTGAGGATGTGCCTCTCTCCTTCTATAGACCAGTACATGATGATGTGGATACAGCTTGGGAGATATTGGCTACCATCACTGCTTGGCATATTTGGAGGGCTAGATGCATAGAGGCCTTAGACAGATCTCAGGGCCATCCCTCACACACCCTGGCCAGTATTTGGGCTAACACCATTCACACACTAATGGCCAGATGCATAGAGGCCTTAGATGGATCTTAGGTCCATCCCTCACACACCCTGGCCAGTATTTGGGTTGACACCATTCACACACTAATGGCCAATTGGGCGAGCATGCAGGGTTCTTCCCGAGGCGAGCATGTAGGGTTCTTCCTGGGCAGCCTAAGCTAGGAGGGTTATTTTCCTTAGGGAATGGAAGGGTTCCCCCTTTTTCTTAGAGAGTACAGTAGGGTTGAGGTGGCACTTTCAACCTCAACCTTGGTTTCTTTCCAACTCATTCTGAGTTTTTTGTTCCCTATTTCAGGGGGGTTTCCTTATGCACAGCATGATGTATTTCCTCTTTGAGCTTGCTCATACGGGTTTTTCCATACTTAATAGAAGTCTTTTTCATGAAAAAACAAGGTGGATTTTGTCCAATCGGCCTGCCCATAGATGTTTACTTTTTCATGTTGGTTGGGTAAAGTTTCTTTTTTCAAATTATTTCTATGTCTTTGAATAGCAAGGAGTGGTCTGACTAGTATGCGAATCCCTGTTCGTGTGCTAGTTGTTGGTTTGTTTATCCAAATGTGGTTGAGAGTTGATCCATAAATGGTTGTCGGGTCTACAATTTGTTGAAGGTTGTAGTGCAACATGAATTTCTGGAGCCTTTTTTTTGCGTTGCTTTGTGTGTTGTAGTCCATGTTGAAATCTCCTACTATGTATGTTGTTGTGCTTTGTGGAATTGTTGTAATACGCTTTGCAGATGTTGTTGTAGTCCAGTTGTGCTTGTCGTGGGGGACTTGTATATGTTAAAGATTGCGATGTCATCATTTTTTTTTGTTTTAAAGATTGTTGTTAAGCATTGGAAGTTGTCTCCATTTTTTTCTATATTTTGTTGTAGGTGGAGGGAGTCTTTATAGTATGTTGCTATTCCCAAGCTCGTGTCGATGCAAGACTCTTTGAATCCTAGTAGTTTAATGACCCCGCTGGCTCGTGGTCTCGTCTCTTGCATGCATAAGACCATTGCATGGAGTATGTCTTCACAGTGGAGGATATCCTCTGCATGTTCCTTCATTGATCTTGTGTTCAAGCATTGTAAAGTTGATTGCTCTTTCCCTTTCTTTTTTGTATCTTCATGCTTGAACACCCATCCGCATTGGTTTCTTAGTCGGTGCGTCTCTTGCTAGACTTGCACTTCCACCTTGATTTGTTTCTTTTCTAGCTTTGACAGTAGGAAAAGGCCGGTTGGGTCGTGCACTCACAATAGTGTTGTGTAAACTAGTTCGTGAGTTTTTATGCCTAATGGGTCAAAAGCTATCATGTCCAAGGTCAATCCTTGCGACCGATGAATGGTGCACCCGAGTTGTTGGCTGAATCAGGAATTGCTTTCTTGTAATGCTGTTGAGGTCTTCCCAACTTGGAATTCTTTGGCAACCTATGTGATTGGGGTACATTGTAGTTGTGTGTTTCCAGTGTACAGGTGCTTGTTGCTTGTTCTCGCCTTTGTTGTAGCACGATGATTGAAAAGTTTGATCCAAACCACTGCTGGTTTTGTATTGCTTGTGCTTCCCCTGAATATTTGATCTGCACCATTGACAATGCCGTCACTTGTGTCTAGATTGCCCGCACATATTTTAACAATCATTCCCTCCTTAAGGCACAATTGTTTGTGAAGTGTTGTCATTAGACTCGTGTCAGTCGGGAAGTTTACTCGCTTGCTACAGGTTCTATGCCTAATGTCTGACGCTTCCAAAATGTGCGGTGGATTACTGAGGTGCGAATTGTTCAATTTTATCAAGTCTTGATCGGTTTGAGTCCCAGTCCTTATCCTATTTAGTAGTGCGAGAAAGCCTGTGTTGGTTTGGCGTGTAGGCAGGTCAAGCTGGTAGTAGCACATGTGTGTCCTCTAGAATGATCCAAGCAATGTCGATGTTTTTTTCTCCATAAATATCCACGAGTCCTTTGTTGGGCTTGCTTGGTAAAGGTCATCGTAGAGGAGGACGTCCACCCCCCTGAAGGGCTTGTCATGGTTGTGCTTTATCTCGCGCATGCGCATGTCTATAGCGACAAATGTGTTGACTCCCACCAAATATATCTCATCAATCACAATGAGTTGCATGTCTTTATATAGCACAAACAGTATTTGGAGCTTCTCCGAGGATAGTGCAGTGTATGTGGATCTCAATAGGGGGAGCTGCAGCGCTGCATGCAATGTCATTCTGTGTACTGTGTGTGCCACTCTTTTGGTGTATGCGAGGACCAGTGCTCTTGGCCGATCAATGTATGAAGTCTGCTTGTGTGAGTAGAGCCATAGATAGTAGTGCTTGCAATATCGTCAACAATGCAAATGTTTCCGTGTCCCTGCCTCTCCTGATGAGAATAGGTGGAATGGTTCATTTGGGCACAGCCTTTTCTTGAGCATGATGTCGTCGAGGATGTGTTGTTGTTTATTTAGTTTGTGTATGGATGCATGGTGATCCCTATTCGAGAGGATTCTGATGTTGCATTGTTGTAGTTGGTGATTTGGTTCTTTTTTTTGGTGGACTCCCATCTCCCTCCCAAGATCGAACTTGTCTTGGACTATGGTCTCGAGGCTTGTTGTTGTTGCCGAGTAGCTGATGAGTTTGTTGGACTGGCTGTTGCATCGCATGTGTTGGTCTTATTGAATTGTTGCCAATTTCCTGCGATCATGTTGGCGTTGGAATTGTACATGTCATGCCAGGTAGGGTTTTCGATTGAGAGGCTGTGTTCGAGATGTTGGAATGGCAAGTATAGTAGGCATTGCTCCCTGTAGTGGTTCTTAGGGTCTCTCGTTTTGTTTTAGTTGTTGAACCTTATGATACGTCCCCTTTTCCGAGCACTCTTCTGATTCTTTGGCACCATGTGCTCGCTCACGAATTTTGGGAGGCAAATGTGGTGCAATGCTTTGTTATGCTTTGTGTATTTGGTTATGATTTCATCAAAGAAAATGTATGTGCTTTGTGGGGCCAGGTGTTCTAGTTGTCTTCAAAAGCAGTGTCCGTTTACCAGGTTCACTTGTGTTATAATAGAACTGCTTGGTCGTGCTCGTGAGTGGGAGCAAAAGGCAGTGGTAGGCCACTTGCTGGGCGCTAATGTGTTGCATGTTTAGTATTGTGTTTCCAATCTTCCTTACGTGCTCGTTTTAGGTCATTGCTCTGCATGCTTGATTCAAGGGCTTCCCGAACAGCTGTTGTTGTTTCTTTATCTTGTTTAGTAATGTAAGAAGTGCAGTATGATGCAGCGCCATGGGAGTTCAATATGAATTGGATGTCCATGTTTGCTTGCCAAAGTGTTGACATCGATCGATTGAAGTTGTTAGTGTAAATATCCTTTGTTCCCATTTCAGGAACATGGCTAGCTTTGTGATTTTGCTACGCAATGTCATTATGTACTCGTCATGTGGCATTCCTATTTTTTCCATGAACCCATCAAAAGCCAGCGTTATTGTTGTTTGTTGGGCGAGAATTGCTGCAACCTGATGTCTTTTTGCTTTGTATGAGTACCTTTGCTCGAGATCACCTAGCAGGATTCATGTCTCTCGTATTGGTGGTCGAGGAAAGCTGAATCTGCATGTTTATTTCTTTTCTTGCATGTCTTTCAGTGGTTGTGTGCTTGGATGTCTTTCATTTCAACTGGCAGGAGTGCTACATCTGTTGTGATATGCTTATCGATGAACAATTGAATCTCGCTGGTGCTTCGAAACTCATACGTGGGTGCATTTTCAATCCAGAGAAAACCGTGATCGTGCTTGTGGCTACCCCTATTTTGGAACTTAGTCACAAAGAAGTAGTCGATCACTCCTCCTAGAATTGTTTCATATCCCTTTAGCAATGATTTCATGGTGCAAAAATTGTGAACGTAGTAACGTGCTGCTGTCATGGGTTCTAACCGAATCATGTTGCAGATATCTTGTTGTGACTCGACGTGGGTTGCCTTGTTAGTTGTTGTGCACAAACTCTCCAAGCATTATAGCAATGGATCCCACAAATTCTCTGCTACAGAGAATGTAATAAAGAAAGTTGGTGGACCAAGTTGGCGCACCATAGCGAAGAGCTCCCTCTTCAGTCATTATTTGTAGTCTGCTGAAGTACGGAGGTAGGTAAAGTCATGGTAGCCAATGTTGGACTACAGTAGTTTCTCTACATTCATTTCGACCAATGCATCTCTTGCTTGCAATGTAGCTCCTCTCTCTGAGCTGCCCTTTGTGCATGCAAACCCATTTGGATGAAAGTATTTGATGTACGAGGATATTCATTGCTTTGAAGAAAAGGTTGTCGAGATACAAGTAGCAAAACACCTATCCTTGTTTTGTAGCTCCCTTTTTGCAATCCCTTGTATGTTGCTCTACCTGGAACATTGTATGCACGTGACTAGCCGTAGAATAGTGTTGGGAAGGCCATCTCCTTGCAATGTTTGTCTTTGAATATGCCCAGTGGTGGCAAGAACCCCTCTAATAGTGCAATAACCACACAGGTGCGTCTTGGTAATCCACCACCTACTGGCTTGTGTATAGCCCATGTATAAGCGTGTCTGTGTTGATGGTCTTTTCCATGTCAGCTTCAATTATTTTGGGTCTGCCTTGCTGTTCCTCCTGTAGCTTCTCTTGTAGCACGCTTATGTGTGACAACCAAAGTGGATTTACCTGCACATTATATTGCTTGTAAAGTGGAGCTTGTAGTAGCTCAAGTAGTGTGCGTATTGTGGTTGTTGGCCACACGAGACCGCTCATGTAGTTGTGTGAGTATTGTACCTTGCGTTTAATTGCAGTGAGGATGGTTGCATTGTTCGTAAGAAACTTGGTCAGTATCTGCGAAGACATTCACAATGCTACCATGCAAGCCATATTGCCCTTCATATGTAACCTCCCTTATTTGCGCAAATGGGATTCGTGTTGTGACTAATCTTTCCTCCACCCGATTCAAAGTTGATGTGTACTTGGTTTTTGTTGCCATGCACATGTTCTGGAAGCATAGTTTTGGCTTTTCTAGTCGGCTCGCTTAGCGTGCACAGTTGGAGCAAATGCATCTCTCACCCTCTGACCCATCCTGTAAGTGTACTCCCATGCTTTTGAAAAGGTCTAGCAATGTGGGTGTCAATTTTTGAAGCTTTGTGTAGAAGCTCAGTGACCCACATCATGCACATGGATGCCTTGGAGTGGTCCTCTACCTTTTTCATGTATATTGTTTGAACGCTGGAAGTATGTCTTTTCCTTTTGTGCGGCACCGTAGTACCTCCATTTGGATTTCAGATTGGGGAAATCAGACTTGGTCTATGAATCGTCGTGCCAAGTGGTGGCATAAAAGATTGTGACAGCTTTGGATCTGTAAATAATTGCCTCTTTGTCAATAGGTGTTTCTATGGCGGGTGATGTTAGGGGTTATTCCATTTGGTGAACTCCTAGCATGTAGACATATTGCTCTTGCTATTTGTCACACATGTATAGCTCCTAGGGAATCCTTCCATCGAGGCATGAGTTGCATCAATATTGGGGACTCTCGACTCGTGGAAATACAAAAATCATAGTCTTTGGAGATTCTATGGGTGTAATATGAAGTGGCATGAAAATCATAGACTGAGAGGGCTATGGACAAGGGATTTCATTGACATTTTCACTTTTGCGTTAATCCACCACTCATGACATCATTTTCTATTCAAAGTAGAGTATGCATGAGAATCTCCACTCAGGGGGGCTGCAGGCACAGTTCTTGTGAGGAGCTACGGTACACTCGAGGGGGCTACATGCAGTTCTTGTGTCAAGCTGTCCACATTCTATATACATTGTCGCGTGCGCCTCGCAAAGTGTACCTCCCATGAGGGTGTTCACGGGGTATCGTGCCACAATGTTGTTCGCAGAAAATTCCAGATGTGTATGCATTATAGATATCAAAGCTGCCTCATCTTCGGTTGTCCAAGCATTGTATTTGCGCTTCTTTTGAACTGGGATCAGAATGCCGTTGAAATTTTTCATGAAATACGCTTCAAACAATCATGCAGCAAGCCTTTAAAAGTTGTTGCAACCTCAAGAGCTGATGCCAAGCTCATTACGGGGCATGGTGCAGGGCGACGGAGTCCATTGGAGATTACATCACAGAAGATACACTATCCTCGATATAATCTTCAAAATCAATAGCTTCATTTGCATGACCAATGTATAGTGCCATGGTGCATTTCATACTGCCGCCACAGGTAGCTTTGTTGTGTAGGATTTTGCGTACTGGTATGGGGCGCACACATCAAACTATGGAATGGGCGAAACACTATATGGAAAGAGCACCCAAAACACGTTGTGTGATCCACGGAAACTTAAAAACAATAACACAGAGTCAAAATCTCTTACCCTCGATGTAGCCTTGTGTAGCAACATTCTCCAAACTGACTCGAAGGCTTTTGCACGGGCGTTTGTCATTGGAATGCATGTTTGCACCAGCTCGACGCTTGCCTTTACTGAGGTCTACAGGAATTCTGATCACTGCAGGGGGAGAGGCTGTTTGAATAGTGCACTTTGCGGAGCATGATACCAGGCCACCTGCATATAGAAGCACAGTCACAAAACCAAACAACACATCGGACTCTCTCTAAGTGATGGTGAAAAAGTCCCCTTAAATGTTTTTATTGAGTGGGGAGCATATTGTGCTCTCGCATTCTCCTTGTTTTTTTCCCTCAGCAAGAAGGTTGCTAGCCAAGAATGCAAATTAGACCACTTTTCCTACGGAATGACGGTAAATGTGGTTGCATTTGTAAAGAATTTGCAGGCTGGATGGAGAGAATGTAGAGTGGAGCGAAGAAATCCGAACTTTCGGTGGCTAGGAAATGGGATTTCGCAAAGTAATAGTGAGGGTGTTAAGAGAGACCATGTTTTCGCAACGATTTCGGAGCTGAAGGGGAGGCTGATAAGAGCGATGATGATGCTGAGACAACTACGGCGTAAAAAATGATGAAGACTGCTGGTTTGTTCGTAGAAATGGCAAGAGGTACGAGCGTCAATTGAACAGGAGCTTAGACTTGGCTCAATCAGAGTTTGAAACAAACGTGCATGCCTTGCTTGTAGCTTGTAGATGTATCCCCGTAGGGAACAAGAGATGCTACGACAGTGAGCGTTCAACGTGACAACGCACCATCGGAGGTTAGCATGGTTGCAAAACCGTTAAAACTATTACGCTTGTGCTAGCTACCTCGATAAGCTTAAGATTCGCCGTCCGTTCTCTAATGATTGTTGCTCTTGCCGCATTCCGGTCTTCATCGCAAATCCTAAGCCGTGCTATGCTGATCAAACTGTTGTTTCCTTTTGATTGCAAGTGAACAACATCGGTGATCCCTACACTATCTGAGCGAGCACTACTGCATTCGTTCATCGTCAATGAAATGCAAAGACTAGCCTTAATCTCACACAATTCTTAGCTACTCCTTCTTAGTTGATGACATGCAGATTGTAGGCTTTGAGAAAGAAGTGAATCCCTTCGTTATACTTTTCGAAGATCAATACAATTGATCATGCTTTCTTGTAGAAAAAAACTGCGTAGACTGTCTGCGTGATGGTGAGTATGAGCAGCAATGCGGCAGCCAAAACCGATATTCACAAACTTTGCTGTCACCCTCAAAATGTTCTCAACAAATACGAAACGAGCCTATACTTGGATCGATTGACAAGATTACATGTGTTGCAAATCATTTAGTACAGAGTGCTCCACTTTGGTGGAACATCACTAAGCACAGTAAAAGGCGACTAAAATCTTGGAAGTCTTTTCAAAAGCTCATCAAGAAAGATTTTCTTCCCTCACATTTCAAAGCAAAAGCTAGACAATAGTGGGATACTTTCAAGCAATTCGATAAGGAAACGATCTCCACATACACTGATAGATTTTGGTTAACGTTGATCCCATTACAATCCTTAGAGAAAGTTTATGAGCGAGATCAACGCAGAAAGTATGTGGTAGGTCTAAAATCTAAGTTAAGAGCCGAGATTAACATTAGAAAGAGGTGATTCCTCACACATTGACAGTTGGTGGGCACTGGAATCAGAAAACCAACTATCAATGTGCACAAGTGCTTGATCCATCACCAAGATGACATGAGTGGTAGAATTTTGTGTGTCATATACTTTAGTATTTAATGGGAATAATTTCAACATCTAAAAATTTGGAATAAAAAATCACTTTATGGGAAGGAAGTGATGGGTGTTTCTTGATTGAACAGTGGCTTTTTTAGCATAGAATGCCTCACAAGTAGAGAAAGATGCTTATCATTAGATGAATGCCAAAGGAATAGACACATTTTTACAATATCTTTAAAGAATATGGGGTTTGCATAGGTGATGCATTCAATAGAAGCTTTTGAGGTGTAGAGTATGCTAATTTCCATATATGAGAGTAAGACATTAGTCAATCTAAATACATAGTTACCAAATCTCCAAATGATAAATGGTGATGTGCTTGCTGCATCATCTAAATAAGATAAAGAACCTTAAGGATAGATTGATTGAGAATGGCTTTGAAATGGAAGACCTAGAGTTTATTGAATGGATATTTATCCCCATCCTTTGAGAGCCTTAGGGTGGCAGTGATTGTTGGTTATCAAGTTTGATGAATTGATAAGCCTATTTATTTAAAAAGAGAATTAGAGAAAAGAACTAATGGAAGACCGTGTTAAAGTCAAAATAGTGGTAAAGATGTGCAATATGCAATTCAAAGGCAAGAAGCCTCTAGAGAGTGCATAGCATGGTGAAAGTGCTTTGTCCTAGCCTGAATTTAAAAAAAACAGTCAAAGTCAATAAATAATAACCTTTTGCTAAGTAAGAAAAGCCATTTGAAAGGATAAAATTTAAGTACTAGGAGTGCATTTTTCAAAGGCAAGAAACCCCAAAAAATGCACAGCATGGTGAAAGTTCATGGTATAAACCCGGATAATATAAGAACAATCAAAGTCAATAAAGATAGTAGCCTTTTGCTAAGTAGAAGCCATCTACAAAGATAAAAATTAAGGACTATGAGTGTGGGCTTGAAGCAAGTACCCAGAGCATAGTCTGACGAGATAGCATAGTATCTTGTCACTATTGGCTTTTAGATTTCCAAGGCAGATTTCTCACTTTATGTGAGAAAAACAAAGAAAGGCACTATGCTGCTTGTTATTTATGTTGATGATGTGATTATCACAGGTGATAGTGATGAAGATATCCTTCATGTGAAAATGCTATTGAAGCAGAAGTTTGAGATGAAGGATTTGGGAGAGCTGCGTTATTTCTTGGGCATTGATGTGATTAGATCCACAAGTGGGATATGGCTCTTGCAGAGGCAGTATGGATTGGACATGCTATCCAAATATGGGATGACAGGCTGTGAGCCTATTTCAGTTCCTTTGGAGTAGAATGTAAAGCTGAGCGCAAATGCAGGTGAGCTTCTGGAAGACCCTACTATGTACAGACACATAGTAGGAAGTGACTATTACTAGGGTAGATTTGAGCTATGCTATTGGGTTGGTAAGCCAGTTTATGCAGGCTCCAAGGAAACCACATTTGGATGTGGCTAGACGCATACTGAGGTATGTGAAGTCCACATTGCAGTATGGACTATTTTATCAGACTGGGGTTCAGATACAGTTGCACAGTTCCTCCTGAAGAAGATGCACCACCATTTCTCTGCTCTTCAGAAATTAGAAGAGCAATCAACTCCTCAAAATCATGAAATTTTTTAGGACGATGATGGATGTCCGAAATTGTGCATAATCCTTTCCTAGACCATTCAAGGTCACGGAAACTAAATCATCCTCTTCCACTAATGACCCAATGGAAGCAAGTGCATCTGTAATCTTCTTCACCTTCATGTGGTAGTCATTGATGCTCATATTTTCTCTCTGCACATTCTGCAACTCCTGCTTGAGCTGCATTTTCCTGGCTTGCGTATTTGTGCTGTACATTTTTGTCAAAGTATCCCACACCTCCTTCGGCGTGCTTGCATCTTGAATATGCACAATCATAGAATTTGAAATACTGATAGACAGCCAGTACATAACTTTTCTGGCTCTCTCATGCCATCCTTTAAATGTTTGCAACTCCTGTTGATTGGGAACATTAGGAATAACCGGTTCTTGTTCACCTCCAGTAATGAACTCCCAATAGCCTTTTTCCTTAAGGAAATTCGTCATTCTAAACTTCCATGCTTGGAAGTTGTTCTTGTCAAGCTTTTCAGTGATAATCTGTGAAAGAGCATCCGACACCATTACAGAACATTGTAAAATATTCTGTCACTGCAAAAAAACACAATTTCTGCCTCACAAGGGCAAATCGGCAAAACTAATGAAAGTGGTATTTGACCACATAGTCACTTCTTAGTGACGATTATGCATCAACAGGCAATAAGAATGATTCTGTCACTCCCAATATCTCTGCGCACAGGCATACAATGCAATTTCTGTGGCAACTTTTCACTGACCTATAGAATAGTGGTCGCACAGCAAAAACAGGGCACTTTTTTGAGTGCCTGCGAAAAACTTCCGCCACAAAAACAGGCCCCAAAATGGCCTCGAATCAAAAAAATAATGTCACCAAGGGCTTTGCCCTTGCCCGCAGCATATACTGCCCTCTCGCCACACTGCAAACGGCATACCAATCTGAGACAGTGCACTCCTGTACTTTTCGGCTGTACTACCTACAAAGATTTGCTCCCAAACTCGAAAAAGGAAAGCAACACTGATCCTCTTACCTAGACACTACAAACTTGGTTTGCTTTCTTGAGCTCCTTATCATGAACCGAGCTCTGATACCATGTGAAGAGAGTGGGAGAGAAGTAAGGAGTCTCACTTGCAGCTTTCTCACATACACAATGAGGGAATACACACAAAGGTAGAGGCTGAAAACAGTTTTCCTCTTCTTAGTTGTGAAAGCCAAAAGAACTCTCTCTTAGTACAAAAGAAATAGGTGAACCCTATATGTGGGTCTCAAACCAAACTCAGCTAACTAAGGTGGCATACTAACTGAGCCACTAACTAGAGTACATAAAGATAGTTGTCATCCAGCTATTATTCATGGGCGGTGTACCAACCACATCTGCAGCTAACAAGTTGATGACATAAATTCACAACGGTCACCCTAGCATATCACGAGTGAAGCTCGATATCTTAACATGAAGGTGTATGCATGAAAACTGATCCAAAAAAATCAACTACTCAACTAATCTCTCAGAAGTCCAAGGAAAAAATAGCTTTATAAAAAAATTACTTCCATTCATTTCCATGTGAAAGCCTCTATAATAGTTGTAGGTGCCTAAGATTGTGTGCAAGAGGTCTCAAGTTCAAGTCCTCATGGATGCATTTTTGAGCAAGTTTATGGGTAGAGGAATTAGAAAACCAACTATCAATGTGCACAAGTTCTTGATCCATCTTTAATTTGGTGGGCAGTGGAATCAGAAAACCAACCATCAATGTGAACAAATGCTTGATCCATCATCAAGATGACATGAGTGGTAGAATTTTGTGTCATATACTTTAGTATTTAATGGGAATAATTTCAACATCCAAAAATTGGAATAAAAAATCACTTTATGGGAAGTGATGGGTGTTTCTTGATGGAAAAGTGCCTTCTTTAGCATAGAATGCCTCACAAGTAGAGAAAGATGCTTATCATTAGATGAATGCCAAAGGAATAGACACATTTTTACAATGTTTCTAAAGAATATGGAGTTTGCATAGGTGATGCATTTAATAGAAGCTTTTGAGGTGTGGAGTATGCTAATTTCCATTTATGAGAGTAAGACATTAGTCAATCTAAATATATAGTTATCAAATCTACAAATGATAGATGGTGAGGTGCTTGCTGTGGATCATCTAAATAAGATGAAGAACCTTAAGGATAGACTGATTGAGAATGGCTTTGAAATGGAAGACCCAGAGTTTATTGAATGGATATTCTAGAATCTATCCCCATCCTTTGAGAGCCTTACGATGGCAGTGATGGTTGGTTATCAAGTTTGATGAATTGATAAGCCTATTTATTTAAGAAGAGAATTAGAGAAAAGGACTAATGGAAGACCATGTTAAAGGCAAAATATTGTGATAAAGATGTGCAATATGCAATTCAAAGGCAAGAAGCCTCTAGAGAGTGTATAGCATGGTGAAAGTGCTTTGTCCTAGCCTGGATCTTTAAAAAACAGTCAAAGTCAACAAAATAACAACCTTTTGCTAAGTAAAAGAAGCCATTTGAAAGGATAAAATTTAAGTGCTAGGAGTGCATTTTTTAGAGGCAAGAGACCCCAAAAAATGCACAGCATGGTGAAAGTTCATGGTATAGGCCTGGATAATATAAGAACAATCAAAGTCAATAAAGATAGTAGCCTTTTGCTAAAGTAGAAGCCATCTACAAAGATAAAAATTAAGGACTATGAGTGTGGCAAGCCGAGTCACATTGCCACAGATTGTCATAATAAAAAGTCAAAGGCTAAACATGGAAACAATGGTAAGAACTAGTTCAAGGCATAGTAATAGAAGTAGAGTATGCTTCTAATGGGTTAGAAATAGTTCTAGGCATAGTAATAGAAGTAGAGTATGCTTCTAATGAGTTAGAAAGCGGTGATTCCTCATACATTGACATTTGGTGGGCAATGGAATCAGAAAACCAACTATCAATCTGCATAAGTGCTTGATCCATCATCAAGATGACATGAGTGGTAGAATTTTGTGTCATATACTTTAGTATTTAATGGGAATAATTTCAACATCCAAAAATTTGGAATAAAAAATCACTTTATGGGAAGGAAGTGATGGCTATTTCTTGATGGAAAAGTGCCTTCTTTAGCATTGAATGCCTCACAAGTAGAGAAAGATGCTTATCATTAGATGAATGCCAAAGGAAGTGGCCTCTCTTTCTTGAGCCCTGTCTTGAAGAAGTAGGGGGTCAATTGGTAGGTATCAACAGGAGGGGGTAGGGAAAGGAATGGATGTGAGGGATAAGGGAAGAGCATGGACGTAGAGGCCTGATTCATTGTTGGGTCTACTTGTAATGTCCCTTCTAGCTTGGCATCTTGTCCTTGCGACATCATCCCCTTGTTCATATTTTGTCTCATGATGATACCCTTGTTGTTGATCCTCAGTCTCTTGATGTTGAGACCCCTCATATAGAAACCATCATGCTCGGTTCCTTCACTCTTGTTTGCTCCCTGGAACAATGAATGTGCCTAAGAGCTTTCACCCTGTTCTTGTCACTTGCATTTCATATCCGTGGACCAGCCTGTGGTGATTTGCTCCTTAGTACACACATCCTCAAACTTGAAACTTGGGGAAGGCACTTCACTAGAGATCAAGCAATGGTAGATTACATAGAGATGCGGACCAACTTGGGGGTGACTCTGGCCACTACCCACCACTTTCAATTGATGTTCCATGGTGTTTGCAATGGGAGTGAGCCAATCCACTATTTGTTCAAACTCCATTGTAGCTACTGTGTAGGCCATGAACTTACGAGAAACATATCCCATCACCTTCTTCAATCCGATGAGCTTGGAGATAAAGCAAAGATACTCGAGCAAACCCTTATCACTTGCTTTACTAATAAAATAGCTTTCAGTGGTGGAGCAGGCATCATCCATGAAGTAGATGTTGCACTGTTTGTTGGTGGGGTGAACTCGACTTCTCGTCTAACTTCTGAAGCTTGAACACTTGACTTGACGAATTTGCCATAGTGCATACCTAAAATCCTTCTACTGTGATGTTGTTGCTTACAGCATCATAGGAAGTTAGGAGCTGTTGCTTACAGCATCATAGGAAGTTAGGAGTTCTTTCGCCATTTCTGCATTGAAGGCCTCTATCCACTTGAGTTTTGTGAACTTGTATAATGCATTACACTGCAAGGTAGTAATCAACTCAGCAGAGTTGAACTCACCAATCAGATGAGGCACAATCGCGTGTGTGCATCGTCGTCCTTGTTCCACCATCATGCTAAAGACAAAAGAGGTAAGGAGCACATAGATATTGACCCTCTATAGAGGAAAAGAGCTTGCAAGAGGTGAGAAGCATAGTGATAGAAGACCAAAAGGAGTTGATTAAGGAAGTGAAACAACACAGCTCCTGCGATCCCTCCTCCTCCTCGCCATCGCGTCTACCTCCCCTATCTCCCTCTTCTGCCTGTTGCCTCGCCATCGCCTCTTCTCTCCCCCCCAACCCCTGCCCCTCGCGTGTGTCTGCTTCTCCCTCTCCATCGCCATCTCCTGTTCGAGCTCGCACAAGCTGCCTCTCCCCCCCGTTCAAGGCCTCGCCACGCTCAGAGTCTCTTTTAGCACGTCATTGCCACCGCCGCCTACTCGTAGCTTAGGTGCCTCCCCCCGTCCAGTTACTCAAAGCCGCCCAGCTACTCGCTACTTCACCCAAGTGTTCGAGGATCCCAGCTCACTGCAGTGCATGTGGCAGCCTGTTTACTGCCTCGATGACATCTCCCCCTAGTGTAGCCTTGCTCGATGCCTTGGAGATGCCTTGCTCGACTGTAGGATTCGCCTCTTTGTGAGCCTCATTCCCTCATCCACCCCCAGGCTCCACCTCTTGTCTAGCTCTCCTTTTCGGTGGCAGCCTCTTCCTCGTTGGAGTTCTCATAGTTTGTCTCTGCGGTATGGCGGCTCCCTGCTCGCCAGAGGCCCAACCGGACCCCCCCTCTCCAGTAGCCTACCGCGTGATTTTGACAGAGCACAGTCTTCCCTAGTAAAACAGGCTGCCAATGACTTTGCCCACACTTCAGTTTATGGCAGAGTCATTGGACACTCTCCCTCTACGCTAGCCATCAGGGATTGGCTACAATCCACCCTTATGCTAGAGGATAGCCACATCGAGGAGGTGGCCCTTATGGGAAGGGGCATCTTCTGGCTCAAACTCTCCACTGCAAAAGCTGCGAGCAACTTGATTGCTAGTTCCCCCACATCTGTGGATGGAAAGATCATCATGATAGTCCCTTGGTACCAAGGATTCAGTGCATCGGACTTTGATGCTCGTTTCCGCATACCTCGCCGCCCAGTGATGCTACTATTTCCAGGCCTTGCTGCTGAGTTACAACCGATAGTCAGGGACCTGGGTTCCCACTTTGGTTGGGTGATGCATGACACTTTTGTCAACACGGTTGCTGTGGTAGGAGCTCCCAGAGTCCGTATGGCTATGGTAGATCCTGCGTCCCTCCCTGTAGAGATCGAGGTTGTGACAGATGCTGGCAGCATTACTCAGAGCATGGTGGTCACAGGACAGCCAGGCCAGTGCCTGCGTTGTCATGGCTTTGGGAACCTGGCTGCTGCTTGCCCGCGCTTCTCTAGCCCCTCTCGGCCCCCCCCGCCCCCCCCGCAGCCCCCTCCCCCCCCTCCAGGCAGCTACGCTAGGTAGAGCAGAGGCAGCAGGAGTCCGGTCCAGAGGTGGTTGGTGGCTGGACCGAGGTCAGAAGGAAAAGGGGAAAGAATAAGAAGACTTCTGACAAAGGCAAGGAGGCAGAGGATACCCAGCTTGCAGCAGTGCCTCAGAGACCTGACAGGCAGCCGCCCCAAGGTCTAGGGAGAGCTTCTTCTTCGTCTGTTACCCACCCCCCACAGCTTCAGGTCCCCCTCTCTCCCTGTCCCCAGCCCCCCCTCACTTAGCCCCAGCCCCTACCCCAGCCGCAGTCCCCTTCTACCGCCCCTCAGCCTCAACCCC
Source organism: Dipteris shenzhenensis (assembly GCF_047967505.1). NCBI lineage: Eukaryota > Viridiplantae > Streptophyta > Polypodiopsida > Gleicheniales > Dipteridaceae > Dipteris > Dipteris shenzhenensis. The sequence continues at coordinate 58,368,296 of NC_141601.1, read as the reverse complement.
CGCCTCTTCCCTTTCAGCCCAAGCCCCAGCCCCAGCCCCATCCCCCCCCGCCCCTCTCAGCTCTCCCGCAGTGTCAGCTTCATCGGTGGTATCCCAGCCACGTGCAACCCCTACTCTCCCACCTCTATCCCCCTTGCTAGTTGCTTCAGTGGAGTCAGTGTCTCCTACCCCGCAGCTTCCTCCCCCCTCCTCACCCTTGGTAGGGCACCCCGAGACTGCACCACCCTAGGAGCAGCCTTCCTTGTCTACTAGCTCGGCCCCCTCAGTTGCAGATTCTGGCGGGCCTCAGCTCTAGGAGAGAGAGCTCCCTCACGATTTCTATAGGTCTGGTCCCTGGGATTACTTGGATGTGGCCGACCTCGGGACCTTCCGAGCTTGCCTTGACATCAGTATCTTCCTGCTCCGCAAAGGGGCGGATGGGAAGATCACAGCCTTGGCCCCAAGGGATGGACCCAGCTTTGCCTTCACTTTTCTCAGCGACGGCACCGAGAGTTGGACAAACGACTCGGTCTGGGAGGCTCTCAGAGAGCAGACACACGCTCAGATTAGCTCTTGGATAGGCCCGATGGGTGGACAGCTTCTTAAGACCAGTGGTCCGAGGGTGACGTGCGCCTGTGGTGGTGATGCGTCACCAAGCGTTTCAGGTTGATTGTGATCCTCGGGCCCCCTCTACCTTGGCCCCTCCCACAAGATATCAGAGTCTGGACAGCACAGAAACTTTGCGCCTTCTACGGGATGACAACCTCAGAGATCTCGAGCTGGCTTGAGAAAGCTTTCGTCCATGGCACCAAAGGCCTCATGCCTTTGCTAAAAGTTTTGAAGAACGGGCAGGATGACCCCGCCTCCCCCTCAAAACCCTCACAGAGGCGTCTGCGCCTTCATTCCAAACTACCACCCTCTTCATCGACCTCGACCGCGAGCAGACAGTTGTTCGCAGCCTACCAGTCCTCACCATGAGCTTACACTTTGTTTCCTGAAATGTGAACGGGTTTCATTCTTCTGGCACCCGTGGTCTTAGGAAGCTTATCTTGAGACAAGAACTTCAACCATTAGTGATTGGTCACTTGGATATGCTCCTGCTCCAGGAGCATAAGCTTTCAGTGGCTCATACTAGTAGTTGCAGGAAGATCCTCCCTGGGTGCTCTCACACTTATTGGGAGCCCTCGATCGGCGAATAGGGGAGGAGTGGCGGTATCTGCACGTCCGTCTGCGAGTCAATTGCCCAGGGAGTTTTTGACCATGGTACGTTGATCCCAGGCTGTGCGCTGTGGGTTGGCCTAGAGTTGGAGGGCTCCAGAATAGGAGTCCTCAACATTTATGCATCCACAGATCTCTAACGCAAAGCCACCTTCTGGAGGACACTTACAGAGCTTCTCCCAGACATGGATTCGTGGATTGTTGGAGGTGACTTCAACAATCTTGAGACCATGGAGGACCAGCAGGGCAAAGGACCAGAGTTTACAGGCATAGCTCAGGCAGAGCAGACTGCTTGGGACTCCTTTCTCTTTGCGATAGGAGGGAGGGACAGCTGGAGAGACCCTGCCTTCCGCTGATGGCAAGGGAGCTTGGACTTCTCGTGGGGTTTCCGCAAGGAAGGAGGCAGACTCCTGGAGAGATTGGACAGATTTTATGTCAGTGATTGGGCCATTAGCAGAGGTGGTCAGGTGGGTGTAGTGCCAGGGACGACACTCTCCGACCATGCACCAGTGCTCTTGACACTAGACTCGGTAGTTCAGTCCCTTGCCCCCCGTTCGTGCAGGATTCTTGATTCCATCTTTTCTAGGGAGGAGGTGCACAGTCGTATCGGTAGCCTTTGGGACAAAGATTGGGGCGAGTGTGAGGATCTAGTAGAGACGGTGGCTCAAGCCCTGCAGGAGTCCAACTAGATTTGCCAGCTAGCAGCCCTTTAGGTTCATCAAGAGTGGTGGGGTAGAGAGAGAGCTCTTTGTAGGGACCTCGCCTCCATTCATCGGCTCCAGTAGGCAGCTCCGGGTTCGGAGGAGCTTCGTAACCAGGCCCTTCAAGCCAGAGCCCTTCTTAAGGAGACTCTCCAGCATTGCTCGGAGTTTTCTTATCATGCCTCCCTTTCCTACTAGGCTAGGAAGGGCGACAAGATGAGCAGAGAGTTCTTCAGGATGCATGGTCAGAGGGTGGCAGCAGGTGGCTAGATCCGGAGTCTTAAGACAACGGAGGGTCACATCATTACCGACCAGGAGGAGGTCATGGGGTTGGCTACCGATTTCTATAGAACTCTTTTCCAGCAGGAGTAGCTTGCCCCCCGTACCAGACGTTCCCGTGAGGAGGTGTGGAGGCACACTCCGGCCCTTATTTAGCCCAGCATGTAGATGACGCTGATGGCCCCATTTACCATTGTCAAGATGCAGGAGGCTTTGATGGCTATCGATGGGCAGAAATGCCCCGGTGAGGATGGGCTCTCTAGAGCTTTCTTCACTTCATTCTGGGATCAGATCCATCAGCCCCTCCTTGCAGCTCTCCAGAAGATTTTCAGTAGTAGATAGATGCCAGAGAGCCTCTCTTCGGGATTGATCTGCCTCATCCCGAAGGGGGGAGATCGGCAGGAGATCTGTCAGTGGCGCCTGATCACTCTCCTCACCACTGCCTATAAAATCCTTGCCAAAATGATCAGTGCCAGAGTTCGGCCACTACTTCCTGACCTCATCCATGACACTCAGACAGGCTTTGTCCAGGATCACAGTATTCTGGATAATGTCTTCACCTTCTCAGAGGCGACGGAGTGGGCTCAGCACAACGGGCTTCACTTAGCCATCCTACTTCTCGACTTTGAGAAGGCTTACGATCGAGTGGACTGATCCTTCCTGGAGGGTACTTTGGAGAGACTTGGATTCCCAGTGGGATGGATTCAGGGTATCTCAGCGTTATACAGGACAGCTGCCAGAAGGGTCATCATCAGCGGCAGGATGGGAGAGCGATTTTGATTGGAGAGATTAGTGCGTTAGGGTTGCCCACTTGCTCCTTACCTGTTTCTCTTCTTCGCCGAGGCGATGACGCACTATCTTCGAGCTAGGACGACAGGGATTCGGGGTGTTCGCCTTCCCATCAGGGAGGACACTGAGCTTGTGGACTCAGAGTATGCAGATGACACGGCGCTGTATGTTTAGGATGATGAGATGACGCTGGAGAGGGTGAGGCTAGCCTTAGAGGTCTTTTGTTCGACAGCCAGTGCGAAAATCAACTGGAACAAATCAATTGGTTTTGTGACAGGCCCAGGGGCCTGCTCACAGTGGGGGAGGTTTTTGGGTTTTAGATGGATCTCGCGGGGGCAGACTACTAGATATCTCGGTTTTCAGGTTGGCCTAGCTCAGTAGTTTCTCCCAGTGCTAGATTCCATACGACGGAAGTTGGCTTTTTGAAGCACTGCTAAGCTCTCTCTTATAGGTCGGGCCCTTGTGGTCAATCAGGTTCTCCTGGCCACGGCCTGGTATGTGGCCTCTTGTTGGTGCTTCTCGCAGTCTTACGTGGCACAGCTCAGGAGGATGGTTCGGAATTTCTTGTGGTCCGGAGGGGATGGTCTCAGAGATACCAGAGCCAAGGTAGCCTGGTAGACAGTCATTCTTCCGCAGGTGGAGGGTGGCTTGGGGGTCATTGATCCAGAGCTCCAGAGTCAAGCCCTGTTAGGCAAGTTAGTTATCCGCGGTTTGACCCCAGGGGGGCAAACGTGGAAGTTGCTACTTCAGCAGGGGATCAGTTCTTGCACCCCATGCCGAGGAGGAGAGTGGCTACCGTCCCTCAGGTGGATCTTCACCTCTGCACTGCTTACCCACCCCCGCTCCCCGCTCATTCGTAGCCTACTCACGGTTTGGAGGCGACTTCATCTCAGCCTCATCCAGTCGCCTCCTAGTAGTCAGGATGAGATCAACCGCCAGCCGCTCATTTGGAACGGTCAGGTTAGAGATGTCTCAGGCCTTCAGCTGGGGGAGAGGTCACATATCTCATGGGATGGCTGGATGCGGGGGCCCGCTCGGTCCCTTCGAGTTTGGAGGGACACTTATAGACACTTGGAGACTGCTGCACTAGCAGCTGTAGCCGGGGGCGTCCGTGGAGCTCAGGCGAGGCGTACAGAGATAGATGGAGTGATTCCTGCCAGATGGATGGCACCACCGGAGATTCAAACCCTCATGCCTGGTGATGCCCGTTGGCTTGGACAGTTCACCCCCCGTGGCATCCCACTAGTTGTTGCAGGTCGGCTAGACGACACCTCTGTCTCCTTCTTCGCCGTTTTGGGTAACAGCTGACTCAGGAGAGAGGGTGCACTCATCGACCCCCTTCTCTCGTGACAGAGGGTTCCTGTCGTAGGCCTCGTGGGGAAGGTTTGGCAGGTCGAAGAGCAAGATCAGCTGCAGTTGTGGCATCTCTGGCTTTGGGAGGGGCGGGCCCTTTCAGAGCTTGACTGGGACCCAGGAGAGTGGAGATGGCCAGAGGTTTTGACAGACCAGGGGCCGACCCCTTTCTTTGCTTACAGTACGAAACTCGGCAAGAGCGTTCTCGGGAGGATGCAGAGCAAACCACCCACTTAGCAGCCCAGTTTGTATGCTCAGGGTATTTCCAGGCTATTTCTATAGGCCTTTTGGAAGGCCTTGTGGGAGAGTTGGTGGCCGCGGAAGATTTCCTACTTCCTTTGGCTACTCGCCCACAAGGGACTTCCAGTGGGGAGCTGGTTGCGGCAGTTTGGTCAGGAAGGACTCTGTCAGATTTGTCATGAGGATGAGGAGTCACCAAAACACTGCCTATGGAGCTGCACTCGCGCCCAGGAAGTGTGGAGGTGGGCTTTCGGGATCCATACTCGTGTAGCACCGGAGTTAGGTTTGATCACTTGGGGCACGTTCTGCTGGTGCAGCACCATACTTGGCTATCACTAAATGTTCGAGGTAGGCCCGCAAGACCCTATGTTCCTCATCACCCAGGGGACTTGGGGGCTACTTGAGGGCATCCCGCAACACTTGGCAGAGGTGGACACAGGATCTCAGGTGAGGCAACCAGTATGGGAGATTATTAGCAGCATCGTTGGATGGCACATTTGGACCTCACGCTACGTGTAGATCCTCGGAGGTACCTCCCCTCGACTGCCCAGGTCATGGCTGACATCTGGAGCGAGATTATTCACATGCTCAGAGGTCAGTGGGACTAGATCTAGGGCGACTCCTGAGCCGGCCGAGAGAATCGGAGACATTTCCTCTGAGATTGGGACATGCAGGGCCTCTTCTTCGAGCATACATCTCAAGGCCTTCAGTGGCGCTATTCACCGCCTTTCTGGCTGTTTATTCACACCTGCCTGATCCCTCCGTGAGAGAGAGCTTTTTGATTCCTCTTAGGGCTGTGTCCGACTTGTGAACGTAGCCCCGTCAGTTGCAAAACTGACCCCATGTATTCTTGTTTTTCGAAGTAATATAATCAGCACTGTTTTTTCGGGGGGGGGAAAAAAAAAGGGAAGTGAAACAACAATGAGAGTAATATCTTGAAATGAAGAACTGTGCAAGTAGTAGATGATAGGAATTAGAGTTGGCCATTAATACTACAATGATTTTGCATTCCACCCCCAATATCTCTATTCATCCTTATGATTAGCTTTCATTAATGACCTCAAAGTTTGACTCATGCCACATGGTTGCCTATTTTCACCTGCTTCTATCTCTGCATCCATTCCCTTCTTCATGCACACTATAGTGTGAAAACTATCACCAAATGAATGCATGGTGTACATGACAAATTGGAAAATTTTCCTTCTAAGTGTTGATCTATCTTTGATTCGAATGTGTATCACCGGCTATGTAATAAGCTTCACTTTGCTACCATTGTAAAGTTCAAGAAAAACTTGGCCTTCCAAATCCTCAATCTGAACAGTGCCATTTGAGAAAACTTTAGTCAATCTATAGGGTCTATTCCATCCAAGCTTGAAATTGGTTTTTATAGGCCCTATTTTGCTGTGTACATCAACACAAGCATCCCTTTCTCCAAATGCTTTGGTTTAATATGACAATCATGCCATGCTTTCCTGTGCCATTGAATGACTTGCTGTGACCAGGCTACTTGGAGACACAGTTCATCCGGGTGGGCTAGCTAATACGATTGCCCCTTAATTGCTTTCGGTTTACCAAGATGGTGTTTGGCTGCCATACGAAGACTTGGTACCACAAACTTGAGAGGAACCACTACTTCTAGCCCAAAAGCCATATGAAATGGTGTTAAATTAGTAGTGACCTTGTACGCAGCATGGTAATTCCATAATGCAACATGTAACTTAGTATCCCAATCACTCTTGTTAGACTACATGGTCTTATTGAGAATGAGTTTGATGGTTTTATTAGTCGATTTAGCACCACCATTGCCTTGAGCATAGTATGTGGTTGACACACTGTGCATGATTTTAACTCAACATTGAGTAACTACGTGACTACATTCATAAAATGAGATCCCTGATCACTGATAATCTGAATTGGGCATCCGTATCTGCAAATGACATTTCAAAGAGAAACCGTGCTGTGCTTCGAGCTGAATTGTTCCAAAGAGCTTTAGCTTCAACCCATTTAGTAGCATAATCATTAGCAACAACAACAAATTTGTTACCTGTATGTTGAGTTGACTTAAAAGAACCAATAAAGTCAAGTTCCCATCTTTGAAAATCTTCCCATGGTCGGGTAGGCTGCAATGGCATATGTTGATTAGGCAGCAACTGGCCAGTTTGCTGACATACATCACATCGTTGAATTTCTTGCCTACATCTACAAATAATCTTTCCCACCACAACCCAGATTGAAATACTTTGTGGGCTATAAGTTCACCTTGGAAATGTCCACCGGAAGGTCTCAAGTGAGATTCATGTAATACAACAACTCGTTCATGAGGAAGAACCCATTGGCGTAACACTCCATCTCCACATTGTCGATATAATTGACCACCAATCAATGTGTATTGCCAAGCCTTCAAGGCTAATTGTCCATGTTTATCATGGGGCATGTGTTCAGGAAAGATTCCCTTAGATAAGAGCATCCAAAGAACCAGTCTCCCTTGGATAACTATCTTATTGATCAAATACAATAAGGCCTAATGATCAACATAAAAGACAAATGGATTCCCAAGTAAATAATGTCTCAAATTTTTAAGACTTAAATTCACTCCAAAAGCCTCTTGCTTTTGATAGTACTGTGATTGGATTTAGTCGGCGTGAGCAATTCACTTACATGATAGACTAGATAATCAAGCATGCCGTTTGGTTGAGCCAATATAATACCTAGAGCATAGCCTGAAGCATCCACATGTACATGAAAAATAATATCCCATCTTGGTTGTCTGAGTATGGGAGTAGTCATAGCTCAGTTTTTAAGTTCATGAAAAACTTTTGACAGTTCATCTGCCCAATCAAATTTGATATCCTTCTTTGCCAACTCATATAAAGGAGCTGCAATTTTGGCAAAATCTTTTTACAAATCTTCTATAGAAACTTATGAAGCCCACAAATGACCTTAGTAGGTTTCAGCATTGCTTGAATAGCACAAATTTTACCTAGCTTAGTACGAATGCCTTCCTTGGAAATGACATGCTAGAGTAATACACCAACTTGAACACAAAGAACAGACTTGGTCAGGTTAAGAGATATACTTGCCTGATGACATCATTGAAAAACATTCTCCAAAAGACCCAAATGATTGGCCTTTGAAGAGTAAACACAAAAATCATCTAAGTATATAGCAATATATGGTATGAAATGTTTCTACCATGAATTTTTGAAATGTTGAAGGGGCATTTCGTGAACCAAAAGGCATCACCCGAGTAGCATATGCTCCCCACTCGTTGATGAATATAGTCTTGGTCTTTAGGTGCCATAGTAATCTGGTTTTACCCACTATAACCATTGTTATGGATAAATTTGTCTAAGGAAAAAGGCATTAATATGTGTGTGTGTTTGTATGTGTGGCAATAGTATAATAAAATATGGTGTGCATAGGGCCCAAGGTTGAGGTAGCAGTGCATGACCATGTGCCACCCTTCAACGTAAGAGGACCCATAAGGTGTGATCTATGGTAGTAATATTATAAAATGTAAGGTGGCATGGCTCCTCCATGTGCCACCCCCTCCACCTAGGCTGCATTTAGTGAGATATGGCTCAAAGTCCATGGGAGAAGTAATATAAAATAGGTGGAGAGGGATATTATATTGGGTTATTCCCTCCATATAGGATAGGCCCACGTGGGGGAGGTATAGAAGGTCCAACAGAGCAAGTTAAATAATGGGGAAAGTAGGATGAGGTGGCAAGTTTTGTTGTGCCAACCCTCCACTTGTCCTCCTAGAGGTTTGAACGTATTATAAAATTGGGAAGAGACCAAGGGAGTATCAGACTTGAGATATGGGGCTTGATTTATGTGGAAAAATGAGGCACAGGGTTGTTACACACAATTGAGAGTGTGTAACTGCCTAGCCCACATGGGAGACTTTTCCACACACACCATGCATGTGGGAGGATGCATTTATTGGGAGAGACCCCCTCTCTTGGCTATAAAAGGAGGGGGCTATTCCTTGATGAGACACGCTCATTCTTGTAAAGCCACCTAGCTAGTACTTTGATTTCTCCCTTCCCTTCCTTTCAAAATAAAGCATGGTCCTCTTCCCTTGATGTCTCTATCTTTACATTCCTCCTCCCATCATGTACATGCTTCTCTTCCCCCTCTCCCTTTCCCCTTGTGTCATAGTCTCCCTCTTCATTCCCTCCCCTTCTAATTCCTTTTTCCCCTCCCATGATAACGTTTCACCTTCACGATCTCCTTTCCTTTATGGCCCTCGAGGTCGCCATGCTTAGCCTCTAGCCTCTGGTCCTGACTTCTTTTCTGGCTAATAGAAATGGTGTGTTGTTGGGATCGAAATCTCCACGGCTAGTGGTGTAAAACCTGTTACTCCTACGACTGGGTGCGGCTGTGTAGCCTCTTTCGTGCACAGTTCTCTACTTTTGCACCTCCAAACTGTATACCCTCCCTGTTCCTACGGTTGCAAAACCTCCCTACTTCTACACTTTCAGTCTGCGTGCTTTCTGCTCACGGTTCCTACGTGTATTTTGGATGGCAAATCTTTTGCTCGTACCGGTCGCATCTGCAGAACTGTAACATCTATGCTCCTTCTAAGTTCTTGCGCACGCATTCGATTCGTGCGTCTATTGTGTTCACCCGCATGACAATTTTTTGGGCTCCTATGTCTTCTGGTCGTGGACAATTTTCTTGCTTCATGCATCTACTGTGTTCACCCGTGCGACAGTTTTCTGGGCTCCTACGTCTTTTGGTCGTGCACAGTTTTTTTGAGTTTCTGCAAAACTGTAACAGCAGATCCCGCGCCCCCCCTCTTCTCTTCTCTTTCTCTTCTCCTTCTCCTCTCCTCTCTTTTTATTAAAGAGTAGGATTTGAACCCAATACCTCCCCCTTCACAAAAGGGAGACTTATCATTGGGCCAACAAGTCGGAAGTGCTAAAAACGTAATGATTTTTGTTTATATATTGAAATCTCGAGAACTGTAACTCTCTAACCGTGGGGAGTTTACTCTTGTTGTAAAAAGCAAAAGTACTTCATTTCATGTGCTCTATTCACATCTTCTGCTAGATCGCCGATTCGGAACTTTACCAAGTCCACTTCACGGATGCACGCCACATGAGGACGGTGGATATTTATGTCACTTCTCGACGAGTTTAAGGATTTTGTGCTTGGTCCTCCGCTCATTACGACTACCAATTGGTGAGATCTCTTTCTTGATCTTCATGTCAACCTTCAACGGCTGATTGTCCAGTGCATTGTTCAAGGAGACGATGGGTGGGATGATACACCATGGTTGGTTCAAGGTGAAGAACTATTGATACACTGGGAGAACTTTGATTTTAATTCTACTCATTGTGTGGTGATCGCTCGAGCTACTTTTGCTGCTTCGGAGGTAATTAAAAGGGTGTCCTTCATCGAAGGGTGGGATGCTCCCCAAGCTTGGGGGGAGATTTGGCGCATCTGCTTGTGAATTCCTGTGGATAAGCTTGTCTTGAATGGTTTATTCTCAATCTCACTACAAAGGTTTCTAGGCCTCGGCTATGGTTGGTAATGTTTCGACCAAGGAATCCATTTGTACCCAATCAACCTTTTGTGCCTCATTTCGAGCTTCAAGTTGTAATTCTTTTTTGTCTAAAGATAAACTATCAACAAAGGATTGCAATTTTATTTGGTGCTGAACGTTTGGCTCAAGTGTTGAATTCTCCCCACCCTCTCCTTCTACCTATCTTGGACTATCAAGAAACTTGGGATGTTTGAATTTTAGTCTTGCTGTGATGACATCTTGGATCCTTCAATTTGATGGAGCTTACAAACCTTCGACCAAGGCTGCTAGCGTGGATGTGAAGCTCACTTCACCAGGTGGTAAGGAGTATTATTATAGCAAGTCTGCACTTGCAAGTACTTGCAATCGAGCTGAGTACTTGATGCTCATTTTTGGGCTACAAAAGGCACAAGAGCATCACATCAAGCAACTTGAGGTGGAAGGAGATTCTCAACTAGTGTGTGAACAAGTTAGTGAAAGGTGGAAGGTGCGGAGTAAAGGCTTGGTTCCACGACATCAACAAGCATTGGAATTGTGCCAACAGTTTGAAGAGGTAAAAATTTAGCATATCCCTTGAGCTCAAAACATAGTTGCTGATTTCTTGGCACGTGAAGCTTGTACTTCAATCACGCATGACACGAGTGGAAGCACCACCCCAACAAAGCTGCAAACCACGAAGGAGTGTGATCATTTGTAAGAAATGCAAAGGTTGTGGTCATCATGAAACTAAGTGTTGGGCATACTTGATACGAGTTTACCGACTTCGAAAGATCATCAGAAAGGTCCTCAAGGACATTGCTCAAACGAAGGATGCCAGACTGCACACACCTTGAAGAAATAGCATGGCGACTACAAGAACTGGAAGAAGCTGAAGGTGATGTGCAAGCTCTCCAACTATTGACATTTGTCATGGCATTCTTGTTTGCCTTGATGAACAACCTCATGCAGCGCCATATCTCTAACCCTCGCTTGTAAAGATGGTTGTGATATCATGAGGGTTGGTCCTTTTAAGATTGTCTATGAGCTTTTCTATGCTAAAAATTCTTCCCGTGTAGTATTTCACAATACACCAGTCACATCCTACCTTGTCTATGTGTGCTTTGTGGACGTATCTTCACCTGATTTTCAGTTCAAGCTACCTCTTTCCATTGTTTGCCCATAGATAAGCCTCATTTTGTCTCTCTCTTTTCCATTTTCCAAGCATGGTTGACATTCTCATGTTTTGTGGACGGGTTGAAGAAAATCCAAATGAGTATCTTGTGGCCTTCAAGCGCCATTGTGTTTCTCTCAACTTTCTTACTGAAGACAGATGGCTATTGGTTCTTCCCACATTTCTAGAGGGTTTGGCTCAAGTGTGGTATGAGAAGCAGGCCGAAGACGTTCGGCAAAGCTGGCCAAGGTTGACAATAGCGATGATTGAGTATTTCGACAAAGAAGAGGAGCCGGAGAATGTGTACATGCAGGTGGCAAACTTGAAGTAGTGAGAAGGTGAGACGGTGCGTCGATATGTGGATCAAGCGATCGTGCTCCTGGACCGTTTAATTGCCACGTAGAAGAACAATGCTGGATTTTGAGCTGGAATGACTCAGCATGTGTTGGGCTACCTTGTAGCAGGAGCAAGTGATGAATGCCGCCTCAAGCTTAAATGGGAGAATCCAGAAACTATGGTGCTAGCACATGAGATTGCTCAAAAGTATGATAAAGTTCAGTTCGACCCTGCTTCAAGGAAGACGATTGTCCCTCCGCAACCCCCTCAATTCCTACAACAACAACCTAGGGGAGCTAACTCAAGGGCATATCCCCACCCCTCATCAGGGATGTATCCACCACCTCCACCTCAAATGTTTGGTCCTCCCTTAAATGCTTACCCTCAACAAGGTGTATATTCTCACCCTCCGCCTTGAAGATTTCCCCAGCCTCGCACACGAGCCCCCCTCCTTTCTACTCCCTCGGCCCCTCTAGCTAAAGAGGCCCCCCTTGCAACAGAACCTGGAGTCAATAACCTAGCCAAGGCCCTGAATGAGAATCTTCGGCTTATGATGGTGGGCATCAGAAATCAAGCCAACCGCCCTCCAAGAGACCGTGCTAATGTTGTATGCTATGAGTGCCACCAGAAGGGTCATTATTGCATTGAATATCCCAATATTCCAAGGGTGAATCTTCTAAGTGAATCAGACACTGAGGATTCTGACGTAGAGATACTTGACCTTGGGAAAAGAAGTCGTACCACCTCGGACCCCTCTCCAAACCATGGACCGGGCCACCCCAGGAAGAAGGTGTCCTTCTCAGAGCCCTCAGATGCTGAGATGGCAGACCCACCAACAAACAAGACTAAAAGATCCCACAGGAGTAAGTGGTCACCCTCAGATTTTCCCATCGACTCGGGGCAAGAAGACTATTCGGTCGTTCAGGACCTTGCTCATCGTTCTTTGAGCATCACACTCCCTCAACTAATAGCATTAAGCCCTAAGGTGAGACGTGAGCTGCAATAAGGGCTCTCAACAAGGAGGAGCAAGAAAAAGGGAAAGGTACAAGAGGTATCTTTTATCTCTGGAGAAATTGATCGGCACCCACACACAGTCGATGTCATCATAGATAATTGCCGTGTCAAAAATGTGTGTGTTGATGGGGGAGCTGCATGTAATATCATGGTGCCCCGAATCATGAAGAAATTGAATTTGAAATGTACAAGGCATTCCTCCACTCGAATCAAGGTAGTAGATGGTCGATGACTCGCCACCCTGGGAGTCATTGAGGATTTGCCCATCACTGTCAATGGGTTGACCACCACCATCAATTTCTATGTAGTGGACATTGAAGATACAAGTAGGAGTTACCCAGCCATACTCGGGAGACCATGGTTGAGAAAGAGTGATGCAGTCAGCTATTGGAAGATAGGACCCATGTTTTTTGGTGCTTCTAAGGAGAAGATCTCGATGGAACCAGGTGCCACGGAACCAGAAGAAGAAGAGGAGCAAGACAGTGATACTCTCTCATCCTCGATGTCTGAATCAATGGAAGAATCAGACGGGGGGGAGGAGTTCTCAGAGGAGGAATTTTACATGATGGGGGTGTCTCCAACCCCACCACCTACAGAAAAGAAAACAGCTAGTTCTCAACAGCTTGAATCTATGCTTTCCCCAGACCTCACTCCAAGTGAGAAAGACGAGTTCCTAGAAATGTTCAAAGATTTCCATGATCTCTTTGCAACTAGCTACCACCACCTTCGCCATGTGACTGCCATAGAGCATAAGATAGAGTTGAAGCTTGATGTGAAGCGTGTGGCTCAGAAGTATCAAAGATTAGGGCCCCTGCAAATCGATGCTTTGCGTTCGGAGTTGCAGAAGCTTGTAGAAGCTGGATTTATTGTTCTGATTCACAATACTGAATGGGTTTCACCAGTGGTAGTCACCCCAAAGAAAAACAACAAGTGGCGGGCCTATGTTGACTATAAGAAACTCAATGTAGCCACCAAGAGGGACCATCATCCTCTTCCCCTTCAAGACCTCATTCTTGAGAAGGTAAGTGGTCATGAGATGTATAATCGCATGGGCTACACAAGCTTATTCCCAACACAACTGCAAACACTCCAACATACATTGTCAGGCAACTTCAATGTTTGCTACAATAAAAAGACCATGGATCTTAGGGCATTGAAGCAGCTCATGGAAAAACAAAAAATGCACAAAAAAATAACACATTCGACCACAATGCAATGCTTGACCGAATTTGGGTCCGCGACATCAAAGAGAACACCACCATTAATGGACCCAACTACATTTATTGGTCCTCCTTGGTATACACAACACTCCATGAAATGTTCCATACATACGACACTCCCACTCAACCACCTTTTTATAGGTAGGCCCCATGAATGTAATTCACCTTGTTAAAGCCTCAATAGGCCTCCAGTTTGAATTTGTAGGTAAATGATTAATTAAGGTTGTTGTGTGAGGGGGGTAGACTGGCAGAGCAATTAATTAAGGTTGTTGCACGAGGGGGGCAGACTAGCGATGGAGGCTTCTTCCAGAAGCCTCAACATCCAAAAGCTTCAGACGTAGACATAAAAGGAGGAGGGGGTCAATAGATTGAATGCACAGAAGGGGGGAAAGCCTCTGAAGAACAACAAGGAGGAAGGAGGAGAGATGCAAGGTAGGGGGAAGGGAGAGGAGTGGGAGCAGTGAGAGAGGGGAGGGAGAGGAGGGAGAAGGGAGAGGAGTGGGAGCAATGAGAGAGGGGAGGGAGAGGAGGGAGAAGGGAAGGAGGGAGCAGGGAGGGTGGAGAGGAAAGCCAATTAACCAGTGAGAGGGAGAGGGGAGAGAGACAAGAGTGAGCTGTGGGAGGAAGAGTGGACAAAGCACTGGGAGAGGGTGGAAGAGTGGAGGCGGAGCAAAGATAGTAGGCTAGAGGAGAGGTAGGCATTCAAAGGGTGTGGGAGGAGAGGTAGGCTGGAGGTGTTCATAGGGCGAGGGAGAGGGTAGTGTAGCAGAGAGGTGCAGAGGCTGAGGTTAATGAGGTTGATTAACTTAGATTGATAAGCATAGGAAGGGCAAGGTGAGTGATTGTTTGATTAATTAATAGATCAAAACACAAAAAGAGGAGAAAAATGTCACTAAATCTCAAGGGGAGTGATTGATCTAATCCAAGAAGTGAAGAGAGAGGGAAGAAATTCACCTCATGCATCCTTGAAGTCATTGAGGCAAGGTCTATAAGGGCACAAGACCCAACGACAGCCAACTCATGCTCCAAATCCTCCATCTCTTTGACCTTGTTTGTTGCTGCAGAATCCAGAGGAGGGATTCAAGGGAGGCTAAGAGAAGATCTAATGGGATGGAGGCTGAGGATTGCTCAGCTCTCCCCAAAACCTTATTTATCTTTTTAACTTGATATGTATGAAGGTGACATGTAGAAAGAGGATGTGAGTTTTGGAGAGAGAACAACATCAATTATAAATAATATAGATTCCAAAATTTAGGGCCGGTACGAACTACAAAAGTGTCTGCCTTCTCATTACTTAATGGTTGTACCCCCTTTACATGCAGAAACCAAGCAAGCATTTGCTACTATTGGAATTTATTGCAGTGGTCTAAGTTTCCACATCCCTATTGGTCAATAGGGGATCAAGCCCCACCATTGCCATCTTTTAAACTCTAGTAGCTTGGGTGCCCCATAGTTTTCAGGCTCCATACATTTTGGCCCATGCAAGCCCACCCACACTCAGGTGCTCAGTCTGTAAAGGCCATGGACTACTTAGTTCCTCAATAAGAAGTACATCCTTGGCTTGATGTTGACCATGTAGGCTATTTAGTGAGAGTTTCTGCTATTGGTGGAGTTAGTGTGTTGATTGTAGGGTGCTCCTATTTGAAGAGCTAAAATGGAACTATTGAGGCAATGTGGTTCTTGCAACTCATTTTGCTTATCTCTCTCTTGCCTTTTCCTTGAAGTTGTTATGTCTTTTTGGTGGAGACGCCATGGAGGTCGATGCTTTAGAAGCCCAAAACACTAGAGATCGGTCATCACAACACATTACTCTAGAGATCCTAGCAAAGCACCTGTCTAAACTAATTCAATCCAATATGCATGTCATTAATCTTCCTCCTCGCCTCTCTTCACGTCAAATTTTCATGTTACAAGTACACCAAAAGATGATATATATCTCTGGGTTGATCCAATCTTGTAGAGTACCATAGGTGGTCAGATACTCATAAATTGACAACATCTTTCCAAGGACTTGTTGTTACACCGTATCAATGGATTGAAATCGTCTTGGTCACATCTACAATTGAAACTCACTAGTGCATTATAGATTGCCTTAATATATGACTACAATTAAGTGTGCCCAATATGAGGCGGCACTAATCATCACATCAAATGGACAAACACAATCCAAACAAGAGTGTGAAAGATGAGTGCAATGCATATGCTAACTGTAGTGAGAAACCGTTCCAAACCATTCCTATTGATCCTTTGCTCTATGATCCTTGCAAAGCATAATTGACTATTAGGATAGCCTCAGATTGTTTCATCCTCAACCGGTCATCGTAGAGCAGGGACTTTGACTCCATCTTTATCATTGGATGGGCACACTTTTACTTATGCACACAAAGACCTAAGATAACAATAAAAATGGTAGCCTGTGTAAGACTAAAAATAGAATGAAAACAAATAAGGATTGAATACACAAAGTTTTGGGCATGTAGTTTATCATAGCAAAGAAAGAAGATGATCTACATGCAGTTTGTCGTAGCAAAGAAGTGCTATATGGAGTTGCACATTAGAACAAGATAGGTAAAGAACATCTAGATGCAATTTTATCTTAGTGCTATTTATAGGTATCTCTTTTCAATTGATCCTATGATCTATATGGAGGACATTATTCACTGTTCCGGTTTCTCTTGAAATGATGGAGCAAATGATTGATTACATAGAATTTAACCTACAATCACCCAATTCTTCTTGTTGGATATATATGGGCATTGAAGTATAATGTATACATGTATATATTGCACATCATATGTAGATTTTATGGAGATTTGAATGGATTGGAAATCTTAATCAAATTTTGATGAATGTGTCTTACCTATGTCAACTGCTCATACAAATCACCAAAAAAGCTACCTAATAGATGGTGAAATGCACTGATAGCTTCCACAGGGAGGGAGAGAGGGAAGGGGACAGGAGAGAGGAGAAGGGAAAATTTTTTAAAGACTGACTCTTTTTTCCAATTCACCCATGGTAGTAGCCATGGGCATGCAAGTAAAAGAAAAGGAGGGGGGTGGGTGCAAGGAAGGGAGAGGATAGAAAGAGGAGAGGAAGGGCATAATGGAAAGGGAGAGGGAAAGAGGAGAATAGAAGAGGGGTAGAGAGGAGAAGGGAAGGGAGAGGAAATAAGGAGAATGGAATTGAGGATTCAAAAATGTATATTGGGAGGGGAAGAAGAATTAAACAAGGGGTGAAGAGGGAAAGGCATGTATGAGAAGGAGAGGGAAGGGAAGGGAGGTAAGAGAGGAAAGGTAACATAAAGAAATGTCGTACTACCCAATGAAAGGAATGAGAATAGAAGAGGGGGAGAAGTTTCAATTTCTTTAAGGTTTTGTTCAAAAAATGGCCTCCTTGATCTAAAACCAGCTCTATCAGACCTCCAAATCTTGTCATGATGAGAAGGACAAGGAAGGGAAGGGAGGTAAGAGAGGAAAGGTAACATAAGGAAATGTCATACCACCCAATAAAAGGAATAAGAATAGAGGAGGGGGAGAAGTGTTAATTTCTTCAAGGTTTAGTTCAAAAAATGGCCTCCTTGATCTAAAACCAGATGTATTAGACCTCCAAATCTTGTCATGATGTTATGAGATAAACAAATCTTACCACATTCTTTGTCATATTATGTTTATGTGTTTATCCCTCTACCCATTTGGTATAGTAGCCCATGGCCAATAGTATGTTTTTGTTTACAGTGAATCTAGCTGCCACTTTGAATGGTCCCATGATATATACTCCCCCCCCCCTCTCAAAAAATTCTAGACAAAAAATTGGATTCAAAGACATTGGACTTGTGGCAATTGAATGTCTATCTCTCTAATAGTACCAACAATGGTGCATGTACTCATGAAAATCCTTGATCATTATTGGCCACCATAGACTTGCTTCTTGAAAGATATTCTTTGAAGTAATATCTCTATAAAAATGACCACAAATTACTCCCTAGTGTGTGTCCTATAACACCAAATTCTATTCATGATCTTGCACACATCTGTGTAGTTTTAATTGATACCTCTCTGGTACAACTCTCTAGCTATAACAAAGAAAGGTTTTCTTTTTAGTGCTAGCCTCTGTCATTGATTTGTTTTCATGTTCAGAGGAAAAACTCCATCTTTTAGGAATTGTATCATAAAGTTGTACCACTCCGTACTGCACTTTGGTTGTACATCATCTAGTAACTCATTGGGTATGCCCTCCTTTGTTTCTTGTCTGGGCTCCAATTGGCTCAAGTAATTTGACTCCCCATTAGTTGTAGTCTGTTGATTAGATACACAAGTGCATTGTTGGAATGGTCACTTGCCCATTTGTAAGCCCCCATATGTGGAGAGCAAGGGGGGATGAGCCTAGGAAAAGAGAGAGGGAGGGGGCTGCCACATGGGCAGCACCTCACACAAAGAGAGGAGAGTATCTGGTAGAAGGAAGCTTGCGTCGAGGGCATCTCTAGCAGAGAAAAGCTAGAGGGGGGGTGAGCCTAGGAAAAGAGAGAGGGAGGGGGCTGCCACATGGGCAACACCTCACACAAAGAGAGGACAGTACCTAGTAGAAGGAAGCTTGCCTCGAGTGTAGATCTTGCAGAGAAAAGCTAGGGGACTATCAAGGACAAAGCAAAGCAAATCTGCACAGCATCTCCAACCCATGGAACAAAGGTGCGATGACATCAGCCACCACTGTACGAATCTGTATGGGCTGCTGTAGGGTAGTGTATAGAAGGTGTATGGGTAGGACATGGTACCGGCGAAGGGTTGCAGCATGGCACATCATGGTGGGGATTTGTGGGTAGGTGTATAGCCTGCAATAGAGTCTCCAATAGTACTAGAATACGGTAGTCTAGCAATAGCCTGAAAGAGGCTGGCTGGGGGCTAGGGCCCTTATATAGAGCTGCTTGAGCCAGCCAACAGGCCGACCAGCAGGTCAACCTATTAGGGTTGGGCCAGCCAACCAAGTTGGCCAGAGGGGGTTAGTTTATCCCCCTACTGGGTCAGCCATTCTTTAAGGTCCTTTGGGCCTATAAAAGGGGGCATTTGGGCCTCCACTTTGGGCCTATAAAAGGGGGCATTTGGGCCTCCATTATACATCCGACATTTAGCAAGAGAAGTAGATAGGAGCAGCTAGAAGACACTTCCTTAGGCATTGGAGCTGAAGGAGAGTGGAAGGTGTGTTGTAGACTAAGCTCCTTAGAGGCTGTGGACCTTGGTTGTCCTCTAGGGTAGCAAGGTGTTGTGATCATCTTTTGGAGCAACACTTTAGCTAATAGATAGGAGTAGCACTAGACCTAACTTGGGCCCCAAGAGGTGAAGGAGGTACTGAGAAGATGCAGACTAAGTTGAGAAGGGCTACCCACCTAGGCTGAGGTTCCAGACAGCAAGGTGGAGAGGATCACTCTAGATAGAGAGTCTACATTTGCTTGAGGTGGAGCATGCGGGCTTAGAGATCTAGAGGTGCTTGACATCTAGTACAAGAACCTTTTGGTATTGTATCCTGTCCTACTTTGAGAAGGGATACCCACCTAGGTTGAGGTTCCAAACAGTAAGGTGGAGAGGATCACTCTAGACAGAGAGTCTACATTTGCTCGCTCAAAGATCTAGAAGTGCTTGACATCTAGTAGGAGAATTTTTTGGTATTGTATCCTGTCCTACTTTGTGGACGGACAAAAATATAAAGAGTTGCTTTTATGTTTGTGATTCCACACCCCACACCACACTGTGTGAGCTCTTGGGCAATACTATCAATCTTCTGCTATGCGTACCCTCTGTTGCGTAATTTCTAATAGATCCACCTTGCCAAACTCCCCATTAGTTGCGGTTTGTTGACTAGATACACTCAAGTGAGCAGAGCACATGGGAGCAGTTCATCTTCCTGGATTAGTGGCTAGTGGAGGAAGGAAAACTTCTCCAAACCTCTTGATAGTCTTTACTTCTCATTTAGCAATGACAGCATGATGGCATGCTCAACAACTTGATAGATTCTATTCTAGGGATTGAGGGATGTGTCTACTAGGGATTGAGGGATGCACACAGGGGAGAACATGTATTTTGGTAGGGGCTACATGATCAGATCATTCATTGGTTTTACTTCACTTAGAGTATCCCCATCTCTCGAAACCTTATAGAAAGGGGTATGTATCCTCGATGCTATGCTTCATGAGGAGGAGTACAGCAAGCCATGGCATAGATTTGGCCAAAACCAATGTTAGATCACTCATTGGTTGTACTTCACTTGGGGTATCCCCATCTTGCAGAATCCCACCTGATACTATGCTTCAGGAGGTGCAACAGGCCAAGGCATAGATCTAACTACAACCAAAGAGCCCCCTTATGATCCATAGGAGTAGTGAGGAGCTACCGAACTATGCCCTTATCCCCATCAACACTCTCTCTAGAAGTGTGAGAGAGCATTGAGATGGGATTTGGCTTCCACAGGGTGACTCCACAATGGCTTGTGGGTGGCTCATTGATTGATATGAAAGTGTGCAAATTGATCTATAGCCAAGAGATTCATCAACATGATCTCTCTTACCACTCCTCTAGGGCATGCTGGGTACAACAAGGGAACAAGGATGCATCTATACAATGAGTGTGATGCAAGTAGTTAGATGTAATCAGATCCACAGGAGATCCTAGAAATGACCACAAACTTCTATTGATAGTTGTTTTGGTCTGAGGAGGATTCCCCCTAGATCCTTGTAGCCCAAGAGGTAGTTTAGGCAGAGTTTGGGCACATATTGGTCTCCCATAGTATGAGTATGCTAGTGGAGGCACCTTTCATTGATGAGAAGCTTTTAGAGTTCCTCCCTCCTACACAAGTGCCTTGTGGTGGATGGCTTGACATCATCCCTCTTTAGGTGCTTTTGGAAATAACTTCAACCCAAAAATATCAAAGCTATGGGGTGCAAACACGGACATAAAATTCATACTGAACCCGCATGGACTAGAGTCATACTACACATCTTACATGGCAAAAGCTGACAAGGCAACATTGGACGCTGTCAAGAATGCACAATATCAAAGCATTTCACAAGTAGGGCCTGCCAAAAGAGTCAGAAAGGTAGGAAACACAATCCTAAACACCCAACACATAAGCGCACAGCAAGCAATCTATCTATCTCTTTCATTGCCACTTACAAGTAGCTCAAGGGAATTCACATATATAAAACACTTGTATTGCTAAGGAGCGGACACTCTTGTTGAAGCACCGATGGCAGCTTGAGTAAATGGATCCTGATAGCACACAAATTTTCTTTGAAAACATAATTACGAAGTATAAAAATATATCGGACAGCCTTCAAGCTATTTGCCTTACACAATTTGTGAACAACTACACATGTCATGGAAAGCAAGTAAAAAAAAGGAAGAGAGCAAAAATAATTCGTTTCAACAACTATTGCAAAACAAGGGACCCAGAGAACCATTATAGTGGAGTTGTCCTCTTGAGAGGCAATGGATACACGGTCAAGCTAGTTGTGGTAGAACCTTCCATAAAGCAGAAGGAAGACTTGGCATTATTGATCTTGAGAAGCAGAGCATAACCCATTTATGCAAGTTGGTGGTACACGATCTTGCCCTAGGATCTGATCCTTGGAAGCTCCTGCTTCAATGAGGGCCTCTCAAAGAGCACCACCTATATAGGAGGTCAAATGCTCCCCTCATAGGGAAGGGGATGTTTTTAGAAGCAGATGTTTTCAAAGGCTCTCCTCATAGGGAAGGGTTCTCTCCTGATGAGAAGCCTCCACAGGGTTGGGTAGCGCTTGTCATAAATCTCAGTTGGATTAGTCTAAGGCCATGATGAGTTTGAGTGGTAGCCACTCATATGGCATCCAAAGGTTTAAGACCAAGAGGGACTCATGTTTGGGTAGAGGATGAAGACTTAATGGGCACACTGGGACACCAGCCCAACCAATTCTTTTGGGGCTTGAAGATGCCTTCCAGTGGAGGCAAAGGCATGAGTTTGAGAACTCTCTCATCTGAGGGGGGCAGACACCTAGATGGTGGAGATCAACACTGCAATCCCAAAGTTTTGGTTGGAGGGGCTACACAGTGCATTAGTACCCCCTCGCTGATAAAGATAACTCTCTTACAAGCAACCTAGGGAGCAAAACTTTTGCTTCAAGAAATTGCCCATAAATGCAAGACTGTCATACCATTAACAATAGAACTCATACTTCTTTTGATGGTCGCACATGGAGGTTTGCCCTTAGGCCCATGGCTGGAGCTGATGTGTGTAGATGGTAGATGCCACTATTGTGTAGGCCAAGGTCTAGAGATGATCTGGCATTGTCTATGGGTTGCCCAACATCATTTGTAGCCTATGTACCATCTAGGAGCATAGGACTTTAGGGATCTAGGGTGACCATTGAAAGATGAGCATTTCTATGAGCTCAACCTATAGTTTTTATTTTATGGAGGTAATCCTTGGATGTATAGACCTCCACCCTAGTTGTTAGCCCCTATTCCAGAGATTCCCTAGGCAGTGAGCTAGGTTCTCTTTCTCCTCTTCCCTTGGACCAATGCCTTTTAGATTGCTAGTTTGTATGGTTGGTTTTCAAGAATTGATAAAGAGTCTATTCCTTGGATTGGGGGGGGGATTTCGAGCTGAATTTGATGCCTCTTTTTGTTGCTACCTAGCTCGCTATTAGTATAGAAAGGTAATAAAAGATCATAAGACATTCACAATGATTGATTTGCCTACATCTAAAGATGCAAAGGAAAGGGTTAAGTAGTAATGTTGACTGGAAACCACCGGAGTCCCTAAGGGTGCAATTTTGGCTGAATCATGGAGAATTGGTGGCTCTAACAGAGGCATTAAGTTGTGCTTTGGAGTTCTAAGTGTGTTGTGAATCAATGGTCACTTGTTGCTGGGGGATGCACGTTGAGAACATCTCTACTAAAGCATTGTATAGAGTTGTGTCATTGGGCAGGTTATTGCTTGCAAGGTTAAATGCCAAGTGGAACTTTCAATGGGGATTGGGGGAAGAATAACTTGGAAGCTATAGGGAAACTAGAAGGGGTTAGCGAGGTTAAGCTTTTGCTCAGGAAGGTGCTACACCATTGGTTGCTGGTCTGTTGATAGGCTTGCTAAATGTGTGAATGTGTCCCTGTTATCCCCAGTTTGTGGGGGTGTTGTGGAGAATGTTAGGCATCTCTTTTGGGAATGTTTGGTCTTGAGGGGGACTAGAGGGTTATATTTAGAAAGTTGGGGTTGAGGAATTGGTTTCCCTGTAAGCTTAGTTGGAGGTCTATACCGGCTAGGGATTCCCAAGGCTTCACATTGACTATTGATATTGCTTGGCCGTATGTATGGGGGGTGGCATTGTTGGCATTTTTGTATGTACAAAATTGGATGGAATTTGAGGAGGTTGGAGTGAGTGATTGTGGTGGCCTAGTGGTTGTGTTAGTTAAGAGACGTATATTGGATTTTGCCATGATCCTTCAAAAGAAGCATTGGTGGAGGGAAGAGTCTTACTTGATTTTTGTTTTTGTTTGTAGAACTCATGTAATGGGTTGCTTTGCATGTTAGATATTCGACCTAATAGTTCATATTCTTTTATATAAGTAAAGAGATGCTCAACTTGATCAGGATTGTTGCATTATTACAAGGACTCTAACAAAAGACTACACAATTATGGCACTATCAAATGGACCTACTCCTAGACCACATAAGGATGCAAGAGAGTGTCCTACTTATGGAGTGGCAAGATATAGAGCAGATCTCAAAACTTTTGGATGTGCCTCGTAAGGTTCTATGACATTTTCCCATAATCCCTCACATCCAACATATGTTCAAGTGCAAATCCATTGCAAATCATGTCATGGCATTCCTCCCATCGATCAACCGATGGCAAGTAGAGAACTCCCACAGGCACTCCTACGTGGAAGCATATTGAAGACACATGGCCAAGCTTCAAGGAAGAACCTAGGAGCTTGAGACTTGGATTGGGTATGGACGGTGTGAAACCATTTGGTCTCAAAAGCACCTCTTATCATGTATGGCTAGTGATATTGGTGAATTATAATCTTCCACCCTCTATGGCTATTAAGAAAAGACATGTTATGTTATCCCTTCTAATTCTAGGGAAACATAAAATCAAAAATTCTGATGTTTATTTGGAGCCTTTGATTAATGAGCTAGAGATACTTTGGAGAGGTATCGAGGTGCATGATGTGAGCAGGCCTCGAGACTTCAACTGCAAAGGAGTCTTGATGTGGACGATGCATGACTTCCCAGGCTGTGGCGAGTGTTCAGGTAAGCATTGCACTTTTAATTATGAGTAGGCAACCAATGTGGCACCCTAAACCCACCTTCAACTCTTAATTGCATCTATTGTTCAGGTCTCACTACATCGGGTTACCATGCATGTCCTATTTGTGGTCCTTCGCTAGTTGCCTCATGGGCCAGATGCATTGAATAAGGTCATCTATGAGAATCACCATCGATTTCTCCCACCTGATCATCCTAGATATGTCACTCCTTGGAATGAAGTCCCCCCACAATCACTCACTGCGGGAGATTGGATGAGAATTTGGGATGGTTCCATGACTCATCCACCACTTGGCATGAGCCGGTAAGGGTTTGTAACTATTGTGTGCTATATTGGCTGAAAATAAAGATTGCCCGCTAACACTTTCTTTTGTTTAGATACTCCATCTTTTATCGTTTACCATATTGGTCCCACCTCAAGATCAATCACTTGCTTGATCCCATGCATATCTACAAGAATGTGGCGTCTACCATTTGGGAACATTTGAATGGGACATAAGATTTCGCAGGCATAAGGGAGGATCTACGCACCACAGGGAGGATGCGTGAAGCTTGGCCACAAGAGAGACCAAATGGGCATGTTTTTGTACCTCGTGCACCATGGAGGTTATCAAAGCTAGAGATGGTGGTGGTGAAGCGCACTATCACTACCATTTGTACTCCCACTGGATGCATGAGGTGTTTGAAGGGGGCCTTCACAAAGAGCAAGAAAAGAGGTGTAGAGCAATTATATGGCTTGAAATCTCATGATTGGCACAAGATGCTCCAAGTAAGTATTTTATGTGCATAATATATTTTTCCTTCCAAATTTGTGAGTGAAGTAGAAGCAACTAATCAACCATTCCTCATGTGTTCAATTCATACTACCTACTAGCATTTCTCGCAGTGCATCGAAGGATGTGAATGATTGTATATGGACTGTGGGAAGCTTGACTAGCTTAAAGGTCTTGCTTCTAGACAACAATGAATTATTTGGATTCATTTCTTTGACAATCGGACGTTTATTGCATCTAAAAGTTCTCGATCTCTCAAATAACAAGTTAGTTGATTCCATTCCGTGGCATGAATCAGATCAGTTCTCAACAGCCATCTTGATATTGGTCTATCCTTACTTTTTCTTGGTTTGTATTTTCCTCCTTGCAAATATTTTTTGGCACCACCTACTTACATAGAAAATAGTTAGATTCTAATGCTAGTCTCCACAATCTCAATTAGATTGGCAGTTGTATCAATCTCATTTCTATATGCTCTCTTGGATGAGATATTATTGATGCATATGTGGACTGGGTCGGTCACCCAATTGAGCTTAACCGACTTCGACTAGTGGCTATATAAGAGCAAGCCCTTGAAGCCCATTTCATCATGGCTATAGCAACCCTGATTCCTTAGCATCCAGCCTCCGTCTTCTACTGTTTCTAGCACGCCATCGAAGCTTCTTTCACAAGAGCGCACGGTTGGGAGGCAGCGCCATCTATTGTATCAATTCTACAATAATCAAATTTTTGATTCTCCATACTATCTTGTTTTCTCTTTTGCATACGAGATCTTGTTATCTGTTGAGCACAGACGTTGTATTATTTTCTTATATATCTTTGACTGTGGAGACTAGCTAAAGAGCAGACGGTGTTTATGCTTGAGCCATTTGGCACTTATTGGCATTTTGGATTGCCATTGCAGTTGGCATTTTCTTTTGGGCCAGATTTGCTCATATGGATGCATAGTACATGCACATGAGTTAGCTGCATCTTTTGACTCTTTGAGCTTTGTTTTTTGGTAATATTTCACTCTATTGTGGCATACACATTTGGGTAATATTTCACTCTATTCTGATAGTTGATTGTCTTCCCAATGGTTTGTCACCAAATGTTGTGCCGCTCATGAACATCTTACACATACAGGTGTCTAGTGTGCCCTTGACGTTCCTTCAATGCTGCTTCATTTCTACTTTTGCGATAGCGTGGTGGTCGTGTCTGCAAAAGGCCCCTACATGATCAACAATGAGAAAGTGTTTTTGGAGTTTGCAAGTACACTTTTTCAAGAAGCAATGGAAGAGACAAGATATTCTAGATGTATAACCCAACGCTCAGATTAGTAAAGATGGTGGAGTCAAGATTTTGAGCTTGCCAACAAACCTCTAAGATGTGCTGAAGAAGACCATTCACTTCTTTCCTGATATGAGAGGAATCTACAAGTTTTGGCAGGTTCAAGCAATAGTAGAGCAACTGAAAGGACGTGATGTATCTTCTCGCTTGCATTTCACCCATTTGCAAGTTTGGTTCTCTTTCACAAATCATCCATGGCAACACACAACCCAGGGCATCCCAATGTGAAGCGGTGTGTAACTCAGAATGCTGAAGACCTTGACATAGAGGTGAGAGTTGTTTCTCAGTGACCTACAACATGCATATCATCTATAGAGTTTGTCAATAGGATGAATGCAAATGGTCAATGGAAAAAGATGGTTGTGTCAAAAGGTAGTTGGGTGCTATAGCACAAAACTGACCCTCATATGTATGCAACTAACTCACCACATATAGAAGCAATGAGGAAAAAGACCCATCACACCACCCTAACTCCTTCAATTCCAAAGCTTCTTCAAACTAATTTGATTGGCCATGTTTCCCCCTCCACCCCCTGCCCTCCCCCCCCCTTCCCTCTTCCCCCACTACCCCTTCTCTCACCATAGAGCAACCATTGCAATGACACCTACAAGGGGAACCAGAAGACAACAAATAAAACAACTGCTATAGAAAATACAAAAGTAGAAGAAATCTACCCACATAGACCCGAACACAAAGACAACTGAGGCCCCATCCACACAAGACCAGATGGAAAACAAAGACAAGACTGGCCACCCAAAGGGCAAGCCCAGAAAAGCATAGGTCACCCACATAGGGCAACACTTGGATGTTCATCTACAACTACTAACCTTGCAAACTTTTCCATTGGTGGAGTATCTTTGACCTAACCCACCTTCTCTCCTTTACATTGAGTATCGAAGGCTTTTCTCTAACATATCTTTGCATGTCCCTCTTTGCCACAATGCTCGCATAAGAGTTTCTCTTTGATGTTGGTTTTCCCCTTCTTTCCTTCTTGATTATTTTCTTTCTTCATAGTATATGCAACTTCTCCTCTTGGTACTAATGCTTTTGTTCTAGGCTCTTTAGCATTGAAACAACATCATGGACATCCTTACTATCAAAATTGACCCCTAGTATTATCACCAACTCAGCATACCTTAGAGATAGACTCAAAAGCAAAATGGCTTTAGCATCATCGGCATCAACTCTTGCTCCCAAATCTTGCAATTGTTTCATTATTGATTGCATGTGATTGAGATGCATACCCCAAGACTCACTATCTCCATGTGCAAGCCAAACAACACCCGCTTCAATATGCTTCAAATCTATGCTACCATCTTCAATATGTTTATATGGTGGAAATAGTCAGCTCCCAAAGCTCCTCCCAGCATGCCCATCACTTTCTTGTTCTTCAACTCCCATGCTTGTATTTTTTTTGCACCTTGATTGGTTGTTAGGCTTCTCAAGTTCAACACCCCACAAGCCCTTCTCCTTAAAGAAAAGGTGAACTAACAACTACCAAGAAGGAGCGTTCTTCCCATTGAATAATGCCATTATAAGAGCAGGATAGATCAAACTTTGACTCAACTTCTTCATCTACGTCCATCGAAACGACACACGAAGCATAAAATCATGACTTGGGATTAGATCTCGGACAGTTGGTATGAGAAATAAGTTGTCACTGCACTTACCCCACATGAATGACAGAATGTCGAACAAGGAATACCATGAACTATTTCGAAAGCTAAATGATTAGCAATGTTTAATTGTAGAAGACATCTTCTTGAAGAAAATAAAAAATGCACAGCAAAAAATAAGGCTTTTTCTATCAGTAAATGCAGGAACGGGCAAAACATTCACACTATTTCTTATAGTGCAAGCACTTCTTAGGCATTATTCACACAAACCATCATCCCATGCCAGTCAACAAAGAGCCTTACCACTAGTGTATATAGAGAAAGCAACTCGTAACATAGGAGGTTGTACTATACACTCCGCACTCCATTTGCCTTTGATTATTGCAAACTACACTCGACTCACATCGGGACAAGCTACAAACACTATCGTTATGATACGAAAACATAGAGGTGCTGATTATTGATGAGATATCTTTGGTTGGTCAGGACACATTCATTGCAGTGGATATGCAAATGTGAGAAATAAAACACAATCACTTAGATTCTTTTGGAGGAGCAGATGGTCTACTCTGTGGTGACTTATGCCAAGCAAGCCCAACAAAAGACAGTTGGGTTTTTGCTGGAAAAACAGAGCGGATTGACACTATCAAATTCTGTATGGAGGGAAGAAATCAAGTACTATGAATGACTACAACCCATGCGACAAGAACTGCTGCTCCAGAAGATATGAAATGAGGGCATGGAAGCCCTCCTTTTAAAGGGCACAAGGCCCTCTTGAATGGATTGACCAGCCAGCCTCATCCTGGCCAACCAGTCTGCTTGCTGGCCAACCTGGTCGGCTGGTCCAACCAGCCCTATATAAGGGCCCTAGGCCCTTTTGGGCTGCTGCTAGACGGCCCTCTTGTTGCAGGCTTCATACTTGCCCACAGACCCCCGCCATGTAGCTGTACTGCAGTCGTACATTTGCACCACCTGTCCACCATTATTCAGGGCCTGTTCCAGCCCGTACAGACAGCCCTTGAGGTGCCTTTGACAGGTTACTGTGTTGCCCACACGACAGCTCATGTGCTGCCCTTGTGGCAACCCCTTATGGTGGCTGTCCTTTCCCTATGAGGTGCTGCCCATGTGGCAGCCCCCTCCCTTATCTTTTCTGCCCAGTTTCACCCCCCCCATGCTCTCCTCCTGAACATTCACGCGAAGACTTTAACACTTTAAACGCACTGTATCATCGAATACCGATATTGAAAAAAAAACATTCCTCACCCTACACAAATGCCTAAAGAGAAGCACAATGAGGAAGTCTTTAATATTATGGAGGGAGAGCCACACATAATAGATGCAACTGACACAAGACAAAGGTCATGTAGGAAATCTATTAAAATACCAGATGACCCAAAATGTACACGAGGATTACATTCCCAATTAAAACTTAAAGTTGGAATGATTATAGAAATTTGCTCTGGAAACTTGGACATCAATGATGGGCATGTGAATGATGCAGATGGTTTGTTCATGGGCTCCAACTTAAAAACACATCCCCAAGTTATATGGGTGAAATTTGAGAATGTGAGCACTGGAAGTAACACAAGATACAAAAACAAACAACTATATGAAAAATACACCAAGCAACTAGACACCCATATTTCAAATACAAAGAGAATTCCAAGTCGAGAAAAACCACTTCAATAACGTAACAAGAACACAATTCCCCATTGAACAGGCATCTACTAGAACAGTACATCGATCACAAGGAATTTCGATGGATTTGTTTTGATCCAAGTAACATAAAAACACACAGCATTGTATACACAACTCTCTCAAGGATACGCAAACCTGAAAACCTTTACTTGATAAACAAAATAGAAACAAATCACATCAAGATCGACAAACTTGTCATTCAAGAAATTAATAGGCTACGACAAAAATGTGCATGGGCTTTCAATCAAAAAGACTTTAACCCATGAACCAAAAAACATTTCAACATTCAGTCACTAAACACTTCCTCAATTGCAACACATAAGGAAGACATAATAGCAACCAAAAGCCTCAAAGCAACAACAATCATATGCTTTCAGGAAACACACATGAAAAAAAATCAAGCCTTACCAAATTGATGGATTCGATAGCATTAACAAAAACGATGGACTTGGGATTCCAACGTCAATCCAAATCTATACAAAAAATTGCAGTCATAAACATTTACAAGCCACCCGAGACAACAAAAACAACATTGATAATAACAAACTTAGACAAGATTTGGAAAAATATAAGCGAGACAATCATGGCTTAAAAAAGAAACTAAGCAACCTATCACTCCTCAAAGGTCTCATAAAAAAGAACGACTACTACTACTTAGGATCAACTTTTGAAATATTTGGCACCAACTTCGCTTGCTATTGGATAAACTAGTGCTTGCAGTAAACACGGCAGGCCGACTGAATATAATTCACCTTGTTAAGAAAAGTGTGACGAGACGCTCATTCCTGGGGAGAAAGTTGTCCCGAGGGCCATTCCACTGTAATAGGGCAAAAACATCATCGTCTCTTTGCTGAATCCAGTCGCTTGAGCAAGCTATGGCGTTGATGGCTCCTTCACGCGCCATGGCGATGGCGCTCGCCATCTCCAACGCCATCCTCCGCCCTCCCAACCACCACAGGTTCTTCGTCGTCCGTTCTTTAGCTTCCCTTTCTGCAAAATCGCCTTCTTCTTCTTCCTCCTCCTTCTCCCTGTCTTTGGACAGCTTGGAAGCTTACGCCAACAAAATCGTTGAACGCAATCGCCGCCCTGCCCGACCTCCTCTCAAACGTAGGGCTTCAAAGCGTTCCGAACCTGCCCCTGTCCATGAGCACAAGTCTTTTGCGACCCTCCCACTGTCGCCTCTCCTCAAGCAGAGGCTCCAAGCATTGGATCTCAAAGTTCCCACTGACGTGCAATGTGCTGCCATCCCCGTGCTTCTCGAAGGGCAGGATGCTGCCATTCAGTCTTATACAGGGTCGGGGAAAACGTTGGCTTACCTGCTCCCCATTCTCAGTAGCATTGGGCCGCTGATGGAAGCGTCGGAAGAGCGAGAATGCATCAGCTCTAAACCGGGGATTGCGGCTGTCGTGATTGCGCCTTCTAGAGAGCTGGCGATGCAGATTGTTCGCGAGGTTGAAAGGATCTTAGGATCGGATCACAGGAAGATTGTCCAGCAGTTGGTAGGAGGGGCGAATCGGTCCAGACAAGAGGAAGCGTTGAAGAAAAACAAACCCTTGATTGTGGTGGGAACTCCGGGTAGAGTATCGGATTTTAGCCGAGAGGGCAAGCTGCACACTCATGCCTGCCGCTACTTAATTTTAGATGAAGCAGATGAGTTGCTTTCAGTCGAGTTTCGCGAAGATATGCGCAGAATTTTGGAGCACGTAGGGAAACGGAAATCGGCGACCGAGGAAGGACGTTATCCTTCGGAAGATTCGACCGTGTCGACACGAAGGGATTTGGAAAGGGTGGAGCGGCAGACCGTTCTTGTATCTGCGACCATGCCTGCTGCCGTTTTGCGAGCAGCTGCTGAATGGGGTCAGAGGCCTTTGCTTGTGAGGGCCAAATCAATCGTGGATGTCGAGAACGCTCCTAGGGCTGCAAGTACAGCAGAGCCTCCCCAGGAGGATATTCGCGGTGTGAAAGAGAGTTTGCCTCCTTCTCTCAAGCACTATTTCTCAGTCTGCCAATTGCAACACAAAGTTGACACGGCACGAAAGTGCATTCATTCCTTAAATGCCCAGTCGGTTATCGTCTTTATGAACCACCCCCGGCGCTTGAAGGATGCTGTCTTCAAGTTGGAAGCTCGAGGTATTTCGGCAGCCGCATTGCATGGGGAACTGGGCAAGTTGGAAAGGACTAATACTCTGGCAGGATTCAAAAGTGGGAAGCTGAGAGTATTGGTGACGAGTGAAGTGGCAGCGAGGGGGCTTGATGTGCCAGAATGTGATCTTGTTGTGAACCTGGAGCTTCCTACGGACATGATCCACTATGCTCACCGTGCTGGTAGAACCGGTAGGTTTGGAAGAAAAGGTGTAGTGATTACAATTTGCGAGGAAAGTGAAGCTTTTGTTCTCAAGAAATTCCAAAGACAGCTCGGGGTGTCCATTGAACAATGCGAGTTTGTGAAGGGTGGGTTGGTCCCCAGCAAAGATTCAGCCTCCAACACCACAGCAACTCTGATGACAGCCTAGCTCAAAGGCAGTATAGTTCTAAGTCCTATCTATGCTGTTGCAAAGGCAGCTCTCTGGAGTTCCAAGACTTAACTATCTTGGAAGGCTCCACCGTCTATAAAGACTCGACATCGTTCCTGTTAACGTTACGAACTTCAAGTGCTGTCATCAAGGCAAAGTGACAAATGTGGTCAGCACTTACGGCAGACGTGTTCTTGAAAACTAGCCCTTCTCATCCGTGAGAATGGATCACTTTTTGAGTGGAAACTTCGAGCTGATAGCTTTGATCAGAGCTTTCGTTGTCAAATAACACATGTATTTGTAACTTCATGCGTTCAGGAGTTATTGTGACAAGAGTTCACAGTTTACTTTTGTCCACTTCAAACAAACAATGCCTTTCAAAAGTTGCTTGTAAATTTGCTGGCTCTTTCTGATACAATAGACTTAGCAGAAGTATATATTTAATGGGTAATAATCTTTAATGGAGGCCTTGTTGAGTTCTTTATAGTCCTCCCAAATTATGAGCTCTTTGTTTTCTTTGGGACTACCACAGATCACTCATGTTATGAATGGAGAAGATTAGTTGTGCCATCAATAAACTTTGAAACTCATTGTGAATTCATACTCTACGAAGTATCATATATTGTTCTTTGTCTTTGTTTGAAGCATGATTGCCTGAGGGATGGTGTGTCTGGGGAACGTGGAACAGTTTGAATGAGATTTTGTTGCCTCCCTCCTCCAAAAGAGATGTGGTTCCTAGAGTTGTCCTGCCTAGCCATCCTGCCTTCGTCATGGCTGAGTCTGCCCTTCACCTCTGGACTGCCGACAGAAACTCAGTATGAAGACTTTGTATAAATTGATGCTCAAGTATGTGTGGGTGTGGATTTGTATGTGTTAGAAATGACCCAACAGAGGGTACACGTAGCGGAAATAATGCCCAGGAGCTCACACAGTGTGCGGTGTGGGTGTGGAATCACAAACTTCTTTACTTATGTGCATTCAATAGGTGTGCAGACTCATCAATAGACAATGAACCAAACTAGATAGAGAAACCACCAAATAATATATTTCCGTCCACAACTATGGACACAATACAAGAGAGACAGATCCAGAGTCCCACCAATGGTGTGGTCCTCTGATCTTACCACAAAGTCCTTCTCCTATCTGCTGGCTATCTCTAGACTAGAGTCCGCGTGCTCCACCTCGAGCGTGAGTAGACTTTCCGTCTAGAATGATCTTCTCCACCTTGCTGTCTGGATACCAGTCTAGGTGGGCAGCCTCCTGTTAGCTAAGTCTGCAGCACAAGGTACTTCTTTCTCCTCCTGACTGTAGGCCCAAAGATAGCCCTGCTGCTGCTCCTTCTGCTGGTGGAATTGCTGCTCCAGATGATGTTGAAATGAGGCCTGAATGCCCTCTTTATATAGGCCCAAGAGCCTGGCCAGCCAACCGACCCAGCAGCCCTAGAAAGGGCCGACTGCTGGTCGGTTCAGCCACCTGCCCCTGGCCGACCAAAACCGACCCACAGCTCCCCATTTATGGGACTGTGGGCTGCCCTTTTGGGGCTCTCAATACCTTTGGCCCACCTTTCAAGGGCAGATGCCCTATAAATACAGGGTCCAGCCCCCCCCCAAAACCTACTGCATAACAGTGCGCCTCCTGTCCTAGATCCATCGCAATCTGTCCCAGACTGTCTTGCCTCTGCTCCGGGCTTGTTCCAGATCTAGGGCTCCTGCCTGAGCTCCGTACGTGACCCTGAAACCAGCCGTACAACAGGCATCTGTAATCCGTACAGATCTGCCATCCTTCCGTACTTTCCTGGCCCTCTGTCCTGCCCATAACAGTTCTAGATGTGCTGCCCACATGCCAGCCATGATGCTGTCTATGTGGCAGCCCCTTTCTCTCTTTTTCTGTTGGGTACTGCCCTAGGTGTCCCTCCCCCATGCTCTCCTCATATGGGGGCTTACAGATGGGGAGGTGACCTTTCCAACAGTATGTGTGAGAGCATATGTTTATACTATTTTTTGCTCAAGAACCTAATCCTATTGATGAAAAGTCCACTGTCTCTTAGTTAGATAAAGAGTGGGCAGGTTTTCTAAATCAGTCTACACCCCACGGTTTGGCGCTGATGACGTCAGTAAGAATGTCATATTACCTAGTCCCTGCTATGCATGATGGAGTTTATGGTTTTCAACCTTATGAGTGACTATCATGAAATTGAAACTGCACTATGTATTTAGAGGATGAGTTTGGGCATGTTTCTGGATTCATCTATAGATATCTGCCTAGCCATCCTGCGACTCATCAGCTCAGAGCTCCTTGGTTGCATGGCATCCTCCCACCGTCTTCCATTTTCCTCTCCTTTCCTCCCCTTTTCCCTTCCCTCTGTTTTGTGCATTTGTTGATTGATGGCCTCGCAAGTACCAGAGGCAGCTCATGGTGAGCTGCTTTTCTTGCAGCTTGCCTGTGCACCCAAAACACCCTGTTCAATTCAGTGGCTCTGGCTCAAGAGTCAGCTGATGCACCTCGAATGTCAGTCCGATGTTCTGCTCCTGAGGTGTCCCCTGCTGATGTGGCTATTGGCTACTCTGTGCAGGTTCTTGGTTGCTTACTTACATGGTCTCTTGTGGCCGCCTGTCCTCCCCTTTCTTGTGTGTTTGCAGGTACTCAGTATGGTTGCATTGGCTGGTGAAAAGCTCCCTCAATGCTCCTATCCATAGGGTTCGAAGGCCATCATCTTTACCTGTTATTTAAGTGGAGTGGTCTCTTCATTGCAGTACTGCTTCGTCTCTTAATGGGGAGTTGGCTTTTGGGTTCTTCAGCTTTCATTTGGCTAGAGAGTCACCATTTGTTGGAGTAGAAGGTTTATTGTCCAACCTGTAAGCTCATGTGCGAACCTGGATAGGATGGGAGGGGCAAAAGAGAAGATGGGTACCACAGGCAGCGAGATCCACATGGAGAGCCTGACGAATCTGCAGACGATGGGATGGTCATCCATGTAGGCGGAGATTGGAGCCAGCTCCGCTGGCGAGATATTGGCCAAGGCTGGGACAGTAGAGGCCCAGCAGAAGAGCCTTAACAGAGGGCTGAACACATCGATTTATAGGCTTAGAACTGGCTGGCCAGTTCACCAACTGGTTGGCCTGTCTTTAGGGCAGAAGTGTGGGGTTGGCGTGTTATAAAGCCAGGTCGGCCCAGGCATTGGGGGTCCACACTTGAGGAGGTGCTGAATCCTAAAGGTGGTTGTCCCATGAGATGTCTGGTGGGTGTCCCATTAGATGTCTGTCAAAACGCCAGTTGGTCAGCACACTAACGGGGGAAGGATTCAGTGCCCCCTCCCTTCCCCCCTTCTCTTTTAATTTAAATGGCAGTTGTGCCATGCATAAGGAACTTGCAGAGGCCACTGACACTGCATGAAGGAGCACGCAGCTGAGCAGAGGGTGAAGCAGAGTTAGGAGCAGTGATTCAGCTCTCCATAGAGCATCCTAGGGCACCATCAGGCTGCAGGTGTTGGAACCTTGTGGGAGCTTAAGGTTGTGGGTTTTGACTTTTGTTTTGTCGAATATACTTACGAGTTAATTTGTCTGTTCTACTGCTGTCTATTATCTCAGATCTGACTGTCCTAGAGAATGACTCTTGTGCATGCATGCCCAATCAAGTTCGATCTACCTGAGTGTTCGCTTTGGTTCAATTCTTCCTCTGGTTTACATTTTTTTGTTGTGTGAGAGGTGTGGCAAGGTATGAAGGGTGATTAAGTAACAATATCCCAATACATTTTTTTGTTGTGTGAGAGGTCTAGCAAGGTATGAAGGGTGATTAAGTAACAATATCCCAAGGCATCTGTGGTCCAGGAGTCCATGATCCTGGATAGTGGATCAATCCCTCCACGAAGAGACAGTGTTATCTCCTCAAATCTCATAAACACTGTGCATCGGCATATGTAGTGCTTCTCTAGTATTGCGATAATTCTTTCTATCTTAAGTGGCCCGTTGCCCTATCAGCTAGATTTAGATGTTAGTCTTGGACAGACCAAAATGAAGTCGCTTAGTCTTCACAAGTAGCTGTAGCTTGAATGAAGAGATTTTGGACGACTTTTTGATTGGCCTTCTCAGCAATTCTCTCCTTGGGCTGATTTGTGTTTAAAAACAATCAAAAAACCCATGATGCGACCAATGCTCTAGTTAGAGGGGCAAGCCAATAGACACACAAGTACATAAATTTTCATGACAAAGGATTGATAGATGATGTACTTCATTTTCCAAAACTCACCAAGAATTGTTGTGAGTTGGACAAATGATAGAGAAAAGTCATAGAACAACCTTTGATGGAAATGAATGCATGATTAAAGATAAATCCAAAGGATATCAATTTGTTGGGAAAGTATTTAAAGAAAGCAAATTATCCAAAATGATAGCTTTTGTACCAAGTCTTCATGCAATGTCAAAAGACTATCAACCGATGCAACTTTTAGAATTATGGCATAAGAGATATGGACACGTCAATTTTAAAAGTTGAACATGTCAAACATCGTGATATGGTAGTCGGACTTCCAAGGCTCAGACATCTTGGAAAAGTATCTGAAGCATGTTGCTTTGGAAAGTATGCTAGAGCCCATTTGATAGAAGAGAGCCAATTTGATAGAGGACAAAGAAAGAGGTACTCTTAACTTGATACACTCCAATGTTCGGGGTCATAAACAAACCAAAAGTGTTACTCTATAATGAAACATTCATTGTTGACTATAGTAGACACTATTGGATCTCCTTAATCAAAACAAAGTGTCAAAGCAAACCAAAAAGCAATGAAACGTTCATTGTTGACTATAGTAGACACTATTGGATCTACTTTATAAAAACAAAGTGTTAAGCCTTTGACCAAAGAATTCAAAGCAAACCAAAAATAAAGGTACTCAGATTAAACAGAAGAAGCGCCTTCATGAAGACAACTGAGATGTTGTCATTGGTCGGGCAGTACATAACCTCTATGACTTCTTCGTCGATGAGTTCACGAACAAAGTGGTAGTGAACCTTGATGTGCTTCATTCGTGCGTGAAACACGAGGTTGTTGGCGATTGCTATGCAACTCTGGTTGTCGCACTTAACCACTGTCATCTCTTCTTGGTCCACATTCATGTCATCCAAGATCCCGACTGAGCCACAATGCTTCGCATGCCACTGTTGTAGATGAACGGGCGATAGTAGGTTGTTTCTTACTCAGCCATGACACAGCTCCTAATGAGAGTAAGAAACAATATCTAGAAGTCGATCTCTGGGTATCAATATCACCTGCCCAATCACTATCGCACAAACCTCCCAACTCAATGCCTCTCGTATAAGTGATGTCGTAGGTGTAGGTACCCTTCAAGTACCTTAGCACCCTCAAACTTGTGTCCCAATGGGCCTTCTTGGGTGTGGCAGAGAACTGACAGAGCAATCCAACTACGTAGGAAATATCCGGTCTGGTATTGATATTGGTGAGGTATAGCAAACCACCCACCATGCGTCGATATAGTGATGAATCAACCGCCTGAGATGGATCACACACACTCAACTTCAGACCATTTTCCATGGGAGTTACTGCTACTTTGCAATTTTCCATCTGAGAGTGTTTGAGCGGTTCCCTGCAATATTTCTCTTGTGAAATGAAGATACAGCTCTTTCCCTGCTTCACCTCAATCCCAAGAAAGTAGTGAAGTATGCCCAAGTCAGTCATCTCGATGAGAAGTCTCTTGACCTGAGCAATCTTCTTCGTATGATCCCCTGTAATGATGAGGTCATCCACATATAGAATCAATACCAACTGCAAATCCCCCTTTGTGTCGAGATAAAGATTTGCTTCTGATGGACTTTGCTGAAGCCTGTGATCTTCTGAAAGAAAACATCTATCCACTAGTATGAACCTCTGGGGACCTATTTCAACCAGTATAAGGCCTTCTTCAGTTCGTAGACTTTTGATGGGGATCTTGGAATCTGAAATCCTAGTGGTTGTGCCACATATACCTCCTCCTCTAGGGTTCCATTCAAAAATGTAAACTTGACGCCCATCTAAAAAATAGGCCAATTGTGATGAGCAGCCAAGGCAATGACTGTGTGAATGGTCACCATCCTAGTTGTGGGGGCGAAGGTCTCGTTGAAGTCAAGTCATTCTAACTGTACATAGCCTTTCACCACCAATCTCACTTTGTACTTGCCCAAGCTCCCATTTGACCTAAACTTAATCTTGTACATCCATTTAGTCCCAATGACCTTCCGCTTGGTTGGTTTGGGTACTACTAAATCCCATGTAGGCATACATCTCTGCCTACATGGCTTCCACCATAGTGTATTTCACGGAGGGAGTCTTCATGTTGCATTGAGACCGCCGCACTCTGGAACTACTCTCGAGAATGTCCATGACCCGTGAGTCTGCTAAAGTCTACAAATACCATTGAGGTAGCTTCTTCTTTGATGAAGGTGCCTTTGCTGGAGTCACCTTGGGAGTTGGTTCTCGAACAACATGCTCTTCCTCCTCCTCCTCCTCGGGGTCTTCAGTCATCTCCACCTCTTGGATGGTGACCTTGGGTGGGGGTAATGACGGAAGTTCAGGAACCTCTTCTGTAGGCTGTGGCTTTGACTCCTAAACGATGGCATCCCTACTAATAAGGATCTTCTTCTTTTCCAAGGCAAAAAGGCGATAAGCCTTGGATTCTTCATTGTATCCCACAAAGATACATCTTCGGCTATGGGAATCAAGCTTCGTCTGCTCATCTTTATGCACATGAACAAATGCATTAAAATCAAAAACCTGTAAATGAGATATTGTGGGCTTCTTACCATAGTAAGCTTCATATGGAGTCTTGTCATCAACAATCTTGGTCTTGGTTCTATTGAGAATGTGAACGACAGTGTTCATGGCTTCACCCCAGTAAGCTTTCGAGAGATTCCTCCCTCGCAACCTGGTCAAACCTGTCTCTAATGGTCCTGTGCTTCCTCTCAGCAACTCCATTTTGCTGAGATGTGCGAGTTGTAGTGAGCTGCCTCGATCTCGTGCTTCTTGAAAAATCCATTGAACTCGGTCGAAGTGAACTCTCCCCCTTTGTCGGTGAGAAAGGCTTTGATTACCTCCCCGCTCTCCTTCTCTACCAAGGCCTTCCGGTCTTTGAATTTCTCATAAGCCTGAGACTTCTTGGCCAGGCAGAATACCCACGTCATGCGACTGAAATCATCTACAAATAAAAGAGAATACTGCGAACCTGCGAATGAATTTGTCGACATTGGGCTACAGATGTCGGCATGAACCAACTCGAGCAGCTTCTTGACTCGTGATGAGGCCTCTAGTGGGAACTTGTCCCTGTGTTGCTTGCCCTCCGAGCAAGCCCTACAAACGAGATCATTGCCTGCATCAATGGAAGTCCATCCACCATCATTGCCTTCTGCATCTTGGAGAGAGTGCCATAATTGACGTGACCAAACGGCTCATGCCACAATTTGGATCTGCCATGGTCCCCGTGCACCAACAGAGTGTTGAGCCGATATAGCCCATGCTTCTCGACTCCTTGAGCCACCACCTTTTCGTTTGCCTTGGATGTGACAGTAAATTTACTGTTGTCGAATAAGACTGACATATTGTGTTTGTCCATCTGATTGATTGACAAAAGGTTCTTGCACAAGTTCAGTACATACATTACACCAAAAATTAGCTCCTTGTTTCCTACAATCGTGATGAATGGAATACTACCAACACCCTTCACAAGGCATGTCTGGTTATCCCCCATAGTTACATTGGAGTCGGGATGCATACCTTCTATGGATTTGAACCAATCCTTCTTGTTGGACATGTGCTTTGAAGCTCCGCTATCCACTACCAACCTTCCTTTCCTTCACTGACTGCATAAGCAGAGCAGTACCCGGTGATGATGAAGAGAGCGCCGGTCGTGACATTTGCCGATTTGGTCTTTGGCTCCTCCTTGGACTTGGACTCCTTCTTTTGCTTGAGGTCCACCTTCTCTTGTGGCACTCTTTAGCAGACTAACCAAGCTTGTCACAGTAGAAGCACTTCATCTGCCTCTTTTTCTCTGCAGCCTTGGTCTTGTTGTTGTTCTTAAAGTCTTTGAACTTACCCTTGTCGGGCTTGTCCCTTGCCACGAGAGCCTTCTCGCCCGATTGAGTAAATAGCTTTTCCCGAGCCTCTTCCTGCAATAGTAAAGGGCGAAGTGCACAATGAATAAATTTTGAGGAGCCATGAAGACATTGAATAGTTTAATGGAGGATGCACAAAAACAGAGCTATGGATGAATAGCCCTTCGTGAACAAGATGAAGGATCTTGAGAAAGGCTTGCAAGAGAAAATAGGTAGAAGTAGTATGGAGGTGAAGGTGCAGTATGAAGAGAAGCTTGGATAGAGAAGAAGCAAGAAGAGACAAAGAAAGACAGTAGTGAACAGGAAGGAGAAGAGGTAGAAGGTAGTAGTGTGAACTGTGAAGAGAGTGGGAGAGAAGTAAGGAGTCTCACTTGCAGCTTTCTCACATACACAATGGGGGAATACACACAAAGGTGGAGGCTAAAAACAGTTTTCCTCTTCTTAGTTGTGAAAGCCAAAAGAACTCTCTCTTAGTACAAAAGGAATAGGTGAACCCTATATGTGGGTCTCAAACCAAACTCAGCTAACTAAGGTGGCATACTAACTGAGCCACTACCTAGAGTACATAAAGATAGCTGTCATCCAGCTATTATTCATGGGCGGTGTACCAACTGCATCTGCAGCTAACAAGTCAGTGACATAAATGCACAATGGTCACCCTGGCATATCACGAGTGGAGCTTGATATCTCAACACTCCCCCTCGAGCTCAATCCCAATTCCTACACACCAAGCAAGTCTTTGAACTTGTGCAGCTTCTCTACACCCAATGCTTTCGTGAATATGTCAGCTACCTGATCCTCTGTGCTGACATAAACTAGATCAATAAAACCTACTAGAACCTTCTTCTGCACATAGTGATAATGCACCTCAATGTGCTTTTTTCCAGCATAATAGACTGGGTTATTTGCCAAGTGTATACTACTCATCTTATCATAATAAATGACAATTGGCTCATTTGTAGACTGATGCATATCATATAGTAGCCTATGCAACCAAGCTACCTCACATGCAGCCATTGTTACACCCCTGTACTCAGCCTCTGTGCTTGACAAGGCAACTGTAGGCTGTTTCTTGCTGCTCCAAGTGACTGCAGCACTCAATGCAGGATGCAAGGAAAATGGAAAGACTAGGATTTGTGGAGACTGGTGATGATACTGCACATCCTATTGTGGAGATTGGTAAAATTCGTTTGTCTATGTAGGATGGGAAAAAGAAATACCTGTCTGATGTATTTCATGTCCCAAATATCACCAAGA
The DNA here is from genome assembly GCF_047967505.1 of Dipteris shenzhenensis. Lineage (NCBI taxonomy): Eukaryota > Viridiplantae > Streptophyta > Polypodiopsida > Gleicheniales > Dipteridaceae > Dipteris > Dipteris shenzhenensis. The sequence continues at coordinate 58,326,912 of NC_141601.1, read as the reverse complement.
ACCTGGTTTCTGTTGGTCAAATGGTTGAGCAGGGCTTGCAGGTCAGATTTAATCCTCATGGATGCTTTGTTGAGGATATGAAAAATAAAGGTCGCTTGATAGCAAAAGGGAAGAAGAAGGGTAGGATGTTTACGTTAGATGTGGACATGCCTGAATTGAGTGTAGCAATGTTTGTACATGGGACCGGTGTAGTTACAGATATTGATATCTGGCATAAACGCATTGGTCATGTTAATATACAATGACTTAAATTAATGCAAGCCCAAAATATTGTTGCAAGAATGCCTAAGTTCAAGGTTGTAGAAATGCGTAAGGTATGTGATTTAGAAAACAGGCAAGGAAACCATTTCCTAGACATGTTCAAGAGAGTAAGAGGCCATTGGAATTAATCCATTCTGATGTGTGGACTACTAAAGTTGCATCTATTGGAGGCTATCATTATTTTGTCACTTTTATTGATGACTATAGCAGAAAAGTTTGGATGTATTTTATGAAAAAGAAAAGTGAAGTGTTTGGGCATTTCAAAGCTTTTAAAGCTATGGTTAAAAAAGAAACAGGCTTGCAAATAAAATGCCTAAGGTCAGATGGAGGGGGAGAGTACCTCTCAAATGAGTTTGCAAGGTTCCTGCAAGAGCATGGCATAAAGCAGCAATATTCATGCAGTCATACCCCATAGCAAAATGGACTTGCAGAAAGGAAAAACAGGCATATTAGAGAGGTATCTCATGCCATGCTCAATGAAAAAGACCTACTAGATTCTTATTGGGCTGAAGCAGTTGCTACAGCAGTCTACATAATGAACATGACTCCCACTACAGCAATACATGGCATGACGCCAGAGGAGAGGTATACTCGTAGGAAACCAGATATTTCTCATTTGAAAGTTTTTGGTTGCATTGCCTATGTTCATGTGCCAGATGAGTTGAGATCCAAGTTGGATCCAAAAGCTGAGAAGTGCATCTTTATTGGTTATTCTCTACAACAGAAAGGCTATAGATGCTATAACCCTTCTACTCGTAAGTTTACAGTGAGCAGAGATGTTTTTTTTAATGAGATGAGCAGCTGGTATAAACTAGTAAATGTGATTGATGATGTAGATGCACAAAATGGTAATGATGCACAGAATTCACAGTAGTAATCACAAAATATTAGTGGATTTGTAGTGTCCTCTAGCAGTGGTTCACATACTTCGCCATGGACAGGCAGATTGAGATCAGGAGAATCTCCTCAAAGCAATGCAGATAGTGGTATGCAAGTATCACGAAAGGGAAAAGAAAAAGTAGATCAGCCCATGGTTAATGTGAATGTAGGTCACTCTTATGTGGATGGTGAATCCAGTGGCTCAGAACAGAGCCTTGATGATAAGTAGAGAAAGCTGCTTATCATTAGATGAATGCCAAAGGAATAGACCCATTTTTACAATGTTTCTAAAGAATATGGGGTTTGCACAGGTGATGCATTTAATAGAAGCTTTTGAGGTGTGGAGTATGCTAATTTCCATTTATGGGAGTAAGACATTAGTCAATCTAAATATATAGTTATCAAATCTCCAAATGATAGATGGTGATGTGCTTGTTGGATCATCTAAATAAGATGAAGAACCTTAAGGATAGACTGATTGAGAATGGCTTTGAAATGGAAGACCCAGCCTTTTTGAATGGATATTCTAGAATCTATCCCCATCCTGTGAGAGCCTTAGGTGGCAGTGATTGTTGGTTTACAGATAAGCTTATTTATTTAGGAAGAGAATTAGAGAAAAGGACTAATGGAAGACCGTGTTAAAGGCAAAATAGGTAAAGATGTGCAATATGCAATTCAAAGGCAAGAAGCCTCTAGAGAGTACATAGCATGGTGAAAGTGCTTTGTCCTAGCCTGGATTTTAAAAAAATAGTCAAAGTCAACAAAATAACAACTCTTTGCTAAGTTAAAAAAGCCATTTGAAAGGATAAAATTTAAGTGCTAGGAGTGCATTCTTCAAAGGCAAGAAACCCCAAAAAATGCACAACATGGTGAAAGTTCATGGTATAGGCCTGGATAATATAAGAACAATCAAAGTCAATAAAGATAGTAGCCTTTTGCTAAGTAGAAGCCATCTACAAAGATAAAAATTAAAGACTATGAGTGTGGCCAACCGAGCCACATTGCCACATATTGTCATAATAAAAAGTCAAAGGCTGAACATGGAAACAATGGTAAGAACTAGTTCAAGGCACAGTAATAGAAGTAGAGTATGCTTCTAATGGGTTAGAAATAGTTATAGGCATAGTAATAGAAGGAGAGTATGCTTCTAACGTGTTAGAAAGAGGTGATTCCTCACACATTGACAGTTGGTGGGCAGTGGAATCAGAAAACCAACTATCAATGTGCACAAGTGCTTGGTCCATCATCAAGATGACATGAGTGGTAGAATTTTGTGTGTTATATACATTAGTATTTAATGGGAATAATTTCAACATCCAAAAATTTTGAATAAAAAATCACTTTATGGGAAGGAAGTGATGGGTGTTTCTTGATGGAAAAATGCCTTCTTTAGCATAGAATGCCTCACAAGTAGAGAAAGTTGCGTATCATTAGATGAATTCCAAAGGAATAGACACATTTTTACAATGTTTCTAAAAAATATGGGGTTTGCAGAAGTGATGCATTTAATAGAAGCTTTTGAGGTGTGGAGTATGCTAATATCCATTTATGGGAGTAAGACATTAGTCAATCTAAATATATAGTTATCGAATCTCCAAATGATAGATGGTGATGTGCTTGTTGGATCATCTAAATAAGATAAAGAACCTCAAGTATAGACTGATTGAGAATGGCTTTGAAATGGAAGACCCAAAGTTTATTGAATGGATATTCTAGAATCTATCCCCTTGAGAGCCTTAGGGTGGTAGTAGTGATTGTTGGTTGTCACGTTTGATGTGAATTGATAAGCCTATTTATTTAAGAAGAGAATTAGAGAAAAGGAGTAATGGAAGACCATTTTAAAGGCAAAATAGTGGTAAAGATGTGCAATATGCAATTCAAAGGCAAGAAGCCTCTAGAGAGTGCATAGCATGGTGAAAGTGCTTTGTCCTAGCCTAGATTTTAAAAAAATAGTCAAAGTCAACAAAATCACAACCTTTTGCTAAGTAAGAAAAGCCTTTTGAAAGGATAAAATTTAAGTGCTAGGAGTGCATTTTTCAGAGGCAAGAAACACCAAAAAATGCACAGCATGGTGAAAGTTCATGGTGTAGGCCTAGATAATATAAGAACAATCAAAGTCAATAAAGATAGTAGCATTTTGCTAAGTAGAAGCCATCTACAAAGATAAAAATTAAGGACTATGAGTGTGGCAAGCCGAGCCACATTGCCACGGATTGTCATAATAAAAAATCAAAGGCTAAAGATCTAAACAATGGTAAGAACTAGTTCAAGGCACAGTAATAGAAGTAGAGTATGCTTCTAATGGGTTAGAAATAGTTCTAGGCATAGTAATAGAAGTAGAGTATGCTTTTAATGGGTTAGAAAGAGGTGATTCCTCACACACGTTGTGTTGTGTAATGACAAGGATGCCAATTGTCATGCAGAGACCTTAAACATCACAATGACATCAGATTATGCACCACTTTGAGTATATCAAAGAAAACATGGAATGAGATGTTTGAATAGTGGATTCAGATACAACATATGTGTTGCAGATTTGATTGGTTCAAAACACTTGATCCAACTAAGGGAGCTCTAGATGTACATCTTGAAGACAATCACCCACTTCCAGTCAAAGGAATTTGTAACATAATGGTTCAACTTGCAAATGTCAAGATAAAATTTATTTATGATGTTCTTTATATTCCAAAACCTGCCATGAATTTACTTTAAGTTATAACATGGTAATTCAACTTCCAAATGGCAATATAAAATCCATCTCTTATGTTAATGTTATTTGTGTGCTAAGACATGTCATAAATCTAATTTCTATCATGAAATCTGATGATCAAAGGATTTGAGTTCTCTTTGATGCCAAGGAGGTGGTCTTGTTTAGTCAAAAAGAGATCATTGGACATGGATTGAGAGATTGCCTCTTTTACAAGTTGTGGTCACAATCCATGGACAAAGAACATGCAGGATTGCATATATGGCTCTTAGTTGTGACATGAAAGGTATGGACATCCTCATTTCAAATTGATGCAATTTTTTGACTACAAGAACATGGTTGGTGGACTCCCATATATCAAAGAGGGAGATTTGTGTAAAGGATGCCCTTATGGGAACCCACACAAAGAATATTTTCCCAAAGTTTAGTCCACTAGAGCCAAGAGAACATTGCAAGTAGTGCACAATGATATTGCAAGGTATATAAGCAATATGCCTTCACTAGGTTGTAGCAAATATATTGTCATGTTTATTTATGACTATACTAGAAAGATATTTTTTAACACCATGAAGCAATTGTCCATACTGCTTGAAAAGTTCAAAGACTTCAAGGCTATGATAGACTTGACATCACAACATACATAAGAAGTATCTTTGAGTGACTAACGAACGACTGAAATAGCTTGTTGACATGTTTGAGGTCCGACAGGTGGATAGTCAAGAGTATTCAAATAGTAATCCAGCTAATTTGTGACTTAGCCAATTTGTGATGCACGCTCGAAAAGAAGACATCAGTACGCAACTAGACGGGAAGACTATTTGAACCAATTGCATCCTACCAAGCGAGCTGGAGAGCGGTTTCAAGACCTGAGGTGGGATTCTGAGGGAGACTGGCAGAGCTATTGACTGCCCAATAGGAGTGACCTGCGCAAGATGAGAGACTCAGCCTCGCTACCCCAGGAATGGGAGCTGACTACTATGTAGAGTCTAAAGGAAGAACCGCTAGGAATAGACTGAGACGTTCTAGAAGATAAGGTGCTAAAGGGTAGTCACATCAAGTGGACGAGGAGTTCTCATCTATTGAGAGCTTGGAAGTGGAGCAAACGATGATGTCTTCTGCAAGCCAACTTAATGAAAATGATATTCACTGAGAGATCGACTCTTGATGCTTCCAAATAGGAATCATCGAGCAAATCATAATTAAAGGCAGCCTCAAGAGCAATTTGGAAAGAAGACCAACAAGCTTCGGATGGAGAAAGAAGCTGAATGTTTGAAATTGATATGGAGCAGTTGTGACTTATAAAGATGTCTTTGTTTGGACTTATACTGATCTCCAGGGAGTTCCACCTAAGATTTGTCAACATAGAATTCCACCTATTCTGAATGCTAAACCCATTCGCTAGAAAAGGTATCGCATGTGCCATGAATCCTAACTATGACAAACAGGTTGGATCAACTTATTTAGGCATGATTTATTTATGTAATTGATAGAAGTGATTGGTTGTTTCCAATTGTCATGGTACTTAAGAAGAATAGCAAGCTTCATGTTTGTGTGGATTATAGAAAATTAAATGCCCAAACAGTATCAAACCCATTTCCAATACCATTTACAGATGGAATTCTTGATCAGGTTGTAGGACATGAGATGTACTCATTCATGTATGGTATTAGCCGAATAAGAAATCAGGACCAGAGGCTAGATCCTAAGCATGGCGACGCTCGACGGCCATAGAGGAAAGGAGAATGTGAAGGTGAAACGTTATCATGGGAGGGGAAAAAGGAATTAGAAGGGGAGGGAATGAAGAGGGAGACTATAACACAAGGGGAAAGGGAGAGGGGGAAAAGAAGCATGTACATGATGGGAGGAGGAATGTAAAGATGGAGACATCAAGGGAAGAGGACCATGCTTTATTTTGAAAGGAAGGGAAGGGAGAAATCAAAGTACTAGCTAGGTGGCTTTACAAGAATGAGAGTGTCTCATCAAGGAATAGCCCCCTCCTTTTATAGCCAAGAGAGGGGGTCTCTCCCAATAAATGCATCCTCCCACATGCATGGTGTGTGTGGAAAAGTCTCCCATGTGGGCTAGGCAGTTACGCACTCTCAATTGTGTGCGACAACCTTGTGCCTCATTTTTCCACATAAATCAAGCCCCATATCTCAAGTCTATGATACTCCCTTGGTCTCTTCCCAATTTTATAATACGTTCAAACCTCTAGGAGGACAAGTGGAGGGTTGGCACAAGGAATCTTGCCACCTCATCCTACTTTCCCCATTATTTAACTTGCTCTCTTGGACCTTCTATACCTCCCCCACATGGGCCTATCCTATATGGAGGGAATAACCCAATATAATATCCCTCTCCACCTATTTTATATTACTTCTCCTATGGACTTTGAGCCATATCTCACTAAATGTAGCCTAGGTGGAGGGGTGGCACATGGAGGAGCCATGCCACCTTACATTTTATAATATTACTACCATGGATCACACCTTATGGGTCCTCTTATGTGGAAGGGTGGCACATGGTCATGCGCTGCCACCTCAACCCTGGGCCCTATGCACACCATATTTTATTATACTATTGCCACACATACAAACACACACACATATTAATGCCTTTTTCCTTAGACAAATTTATCCATAATAGCTCCCCCCCCAGGCAGGGAATGCACAGCATTTCCATGCTTGGCTCCATCATGCATAAAGAAGGGCTTGAGATAACGCTTGTTGATCACCTTGCTGCCATATGGCTCATGCAGCTCCTGAACTTGTACAGACCCATTGTTACATTCCTTGATGACTTTGTATGGACTGGTCCACAGTGGCAGAAACTTCTTATCCATTGGTTGGTCCAATCTGTTATCAAAGCATAGCACAACATCCCCCTCAACAAAGTGTCTTTCCCATCCCTTGCAAATCTTAGCATCCAAGCGGGCCTTTTGTCGATTCTTTTAAATCTCTGTTTGATGTAGGGCAAGGCGTCCAGTTTCATTTAGCTTCTCAAGTTGCACCAACTGGCCCTCTACATGTTCATCTTCTGTCATCCTCTATTCCTGTGCCAATCTCAAAGCTGGAATCTCTATCTCTAGTGGTAAAACGGCCTCAGTACCATATACCAACTCAAAAGGAGTGTGACTTGTAGATGTTTTATGAGTGATGTTGTAAGCCCATACGGCTTCTGTGACCTTCTGATCCCACTAGCTCCTATTCCCTATGGCATTTTTCCCATGGGTTTACAAAGGAGGCCATTGGTCCGCTCCGTTTGACCCATGGATGCTGGATAATAGATGCTAGAAGTGTGATGATCAATACCCATGCAATCCATGAGTAACTCCACAGCTTCATTTAAGAATGGACTCCCATGGTCGGAGAGTATTTCCATGGGTGTCCCAAACCTTGTGCAGATACATTCATGAAACTACCTTACCATTTGTAGCGGGGAGGGTGATAGCTTCAGCCCACTTAGTGACATACTGAGTGGCTACCAAAAGATACTTCTTTTTGCGGGAAGTCATGGGCAAGGGCCCGACAAAATCTATTCCCCACTTTTGAAACGGATGGATGGACATCATTGGGTGATGTTGCCCAGGACGCAAATCCTTCCTACTAAAGAATTGGCATGGTTCACAGGTTTTGCAATACAAAGTGACATCCTTGAACAAGGTCAGCCAATAGTATCTAGCATGTAAAATCTTCGAGGTGTATAGTCACTGGCATAGTGGCCTCCACAAAATCCATCATGATAATGCTTCAATACCTTAGGCACTTCATCTGCATCAATGGCCCGTCTTAGTACCCCATCCATGCCTTGACGGTACAACACCCCATCAAGGAGGGTGTAGCACCTACTATCTCTGCGGATCTTCTTTCTCTCATAGCTAGTACTTTCTGGAGGAAAGGAGAAAGCAGTCAGAAACCTATAGATACCACCATACCATGGATCCCCAACTACTATGGCTGCTACAAGGGTTACATCAAGGCACTCCTCTAAATCAATCAAAGAATTCTTTAAGTTGGAACAACCCCCTTTTACAATTTTGAAAGAAAAATCATATTCTTGTAAAACTGCCAACCATTTGGCCAACCGGCCCATGGGGTTTGGTGATTGAAGAACCTACTTTGCAAGACCAGTGCTACTGAGTATAATGAAGGACTTTCTAGCCACATAATGCCTAAATTTCTCAATGCAGAACACCAAAGACAAGGCATGCTTATCAGCCTCTAAATAGCGTCACTCAGTGTCGAGCAATTGTCGAGAAGCAAATCGAACGGGATACATGAATCGATTCTCCCCTTGCTAGAGAAGAATACTTGCCAGAGTGTGCTCACCAAACCCAGGATTGATATACCCATTGAGATAGGCTCTAGGTGATTTGTAGACATTGATAATTTGTGAAGGTATTTTGTCGGCGAATTTGCTTCATTGAACATCTTGGCAAGGATCAAAGCAAGTATTCCCAAGAGTCATGGGTAAGGGCTATACTTAAAGGCCAGCTTGATACTTGGCATTGGCATTTAAAGCTACTAGATGGTCTCTTTTAGACAAGCTATGGTCAAGAGCATGTGATAAGGTGGAGCTAAGATGAGAATTGGCAAGTCCAAAATATATTAGAGTCTATTCACATATGCTTTACAAAAGATTAGGATACTTGATAGGGCATCGTGATCTCCTTTCTGGGTGCTTCAGCCAAATACTTTAGGCCTTGTTACACATAATGCTTAAGGGTTGTTATATATTGTAGATAAGAAACTGTTGTTCCTTCCATCACACTAAAAGTTAATATTCTTTTCTAGTCTATTCCAAAGCATGGTATTATTGATTGGTCTTGAATTGCTAGTCTTGTCTACGTGCTTTACACTCATAGTCGTCAACTATTTTGAGACACTTAGCCTTTGGGCTACTTTGCCAAATTCTTTTATTGTGTACAAAAATGAGTGTGTGGATGGAATTAGTGAGGAGAGGATATTTAGCATCCATGTTTACATATTCATTTATATTCTCTAACAGATTGGCAAGGTAGCTACTATATACGTAATCTCGGGAATGCTCAAAGTTATAATTGATAGGTATTTGGTATGTTAACAAATAGGCCTTTTATGTGTCCTAGATGGGTTAGAGATCCACGTAATTTTGGTCTCTTATTACATTGGGATGGTTTCTAAGCATCAAAGACAACCCAAAAGAATTATGGTGTTGTCGAGGTCAAGGTTCTCAATTGCGAAAAGAAATCCTTGGTTGGAGTAATACCTCTATTACTTATTCCATTCAATTAGGAGCTCAAGCAATCTTTTTCATGTTCTTATGAAACCTTTGAGAGATGAGTTGGAAAGTCTACTCATGTAAGGAATTGAGTTACATTACAATTATCTCGTGTCATTAATTATTGGATGTGGCAACTTTTTAAATCAAACCTTCAAAGCACGTGCTATGCTTATGATGGTGACTGGAGACCATCCGGCTCAATGTAAAATTGGATCCTTTAAAGATGGCGGCCAATATTTTTGTCATAGAGACAAGCCTATAGCCACTTTGGAAAGTGAAGGTTCAAATAGATACCTATGTGATCAAAACAAGCTGCAATCTAGAATGCTCTGCTAAAAAGATCTATAGAAGGTACGTTGCAAGAGTTAATTCCTACAGAGCGAACAAGAACTCAAGCTCAACATGAAGACATTCTCAAGGAGGCAGGTCTTTCAAGGAGATCATGTTTATGGAGATTATATGCTCTATATGGGTTGGACTTATCTCTCGACTTGGTATTTGATTGTATGCACATATTAGCATTGAATATGTTTTCAAAGTATATGAGTTATTTGATGAGAGATGTTGATAAAAGAGTCAAGAAATAAATTGATGATGCAACTTATAGAATGGCAAAAGTCACACCTTATTCCATTCGATAGGGTCGATGGCCACAGTTTTTGTGCCAAAGCCATGTTATTCTTGTAGTACGTGGTAATGCCCAAGCTATGTGATGAAGACATGTGAGAAATATGCAAGGGAAGGAGTACTTGTTGCCTTTGTTTAGAGTTCTTACAAGCACAAAATAGTTGCAGCCAAGATGCTACATGAAGAGGTGATGTCTGTCTTGTGTGCATTGAAGGACCCGGTGTTCAATGATTACAGTGGCATTGTGTTGGGAGGGAGGAATCCGAAGTTCACTTGTTGGATGTGCCATGTGTGCTTCAACAAAGGCATTCAAGCTCCTAAAGGAGTACATGGACAACTTTGATGTTTGATGGTTGTAGAGGTTGCAAAATGTACAAGTTTAGGGTTGAGTATGCGGGAGAGGGCTATATAGACAAGGCCATGTGCCTTGATGCTAGTTGGGTAGAAAGCGAGCGAGTCCATCGAGAGACCTTACACATTGTGGATGGCTCTTGCTGCAGCAACTAGTTGTATCAAAAAATTGGTATTTGCAGATAGTGTTGAGGTTGTTTTCCCAAACTTGGAATTTGCATGAAATTTGGCGATGACATTAATATGCCTTCCTTGTAGATGTAGTGCTGACTTGTGCGAGCATACCTTCCCACATGTAAATTTGTGAACTCGACCCACACAATTGGGGGAGATTTTTGCTTTGAAGCATCTTTGAAGGTGATGTCGATTCCATTGACAAGGCCATCTAATATGTCAAGGTTCCCCGCACAAACGTCGACAATCATGCCAGCTTTCAGTCGCAATTTCTTGTGCAACCCTCTGGTTGATTTCACGTCCAATGGAATTCTTATTGTGTTGTTGCAAGTTTTGTGCCTGATATCTTTTGCTATGATGTAGTGAAGGCTTGATGGGAGTTTTTGGAAGACATCGTGGTTGTGCATGTCCTTGGCTGCATTTGTGTAGAACAGGTGAGGGGCTGCCTCTTTGCTAGGTGGGTGGCATAAGTACATTCTATTAAGTGCTTCAATGTCTTGCAAAGTGTGCATCTCTGCACACAAGTAGTTGAGTTGCACCATGAATGTGTTGTCATGTTGACGCATAGCCAGGTCTAGCTCATAGTATAGCACATTGTCCCTCCAAACAGATGGTGACATCGCTAGCATGGAGGGTTTGATTGAGAATATCCAGTTGTCTTTCGTGGGGCAGGTTTTGCACAAGATGATGTCTACTCTGATGGTTGAAAGTGGTTATGTTTGATTTCACGCATTCGCATGTTGGCAATAATGAAGGTGCTTTGGCCTACGAGCAAGATCTCATCAAACACAACCAACTGGATGTCCTTGTAGAGTTGAGGGAGTTTTTGCACTTTTTTAGTGGCAAGGCTTTTGTATGTGGTTGCTAGCAAAGGCAAATGAAGGGTGGAGTGGATAGTTGTCCCTCTTATGTTGTATTCAATCTTTCCAGTGTGGCAAGCAGCAACACCTTCGGAAACGTGATGTTAGACACTTGTTCATGCATGCATTGGCGTAGCAACACTTGCATTAGATGTAACGATGTGAAGGTTTTACCAATCCCAACATCTCTTGACAAGAAAAGGGACAAAATTTTTTATGCATCTATGTGTTTCTTGAGCAGAATGTCCCCTAGAAGTAGTCCTTGCTCGCATTTAGTTTTCTTAATTCATTATGGTACTGAGCATTAGCCATGGACATGCAAGTGAAATTACTATTGTTACACTGTTGGTTTGTCTTGCGCAGACCCTCCAACTCAACCCGTATATCAAAGTCATTGCTGGCAACTAGCTCAGTGTGAGTAGTGCTCGTGGTCATCGGAGAGAGCAATCTATTGTTTTCAGCATCTTCACAAGGCAAAACTTCTTTGATGATTTTTTTTATATTTTTTGTATTGTGTTCTTGTCACAGTGATACAAGTCATGCCAGGTGGTTAAAGTATCCATGCTTGGCTCTTCCCTACCAAATGGTAAAATAGTAAGCGTTGCTCTCTATAGTGATTTTTGGGGTCTTTGCTTTTGTTGTAATTGTTGAAATACACAATCTTTGATCATCTACGTCTTTAGGACGTGCGACCTGTCACATTGTAGTTGCTTTCATACTCAGCTAAGCACAAATTTGCTAGCTCATTCATCCTACATTTGTACTTACCGATGATGTCTATGAAGAAAATATCAATGCTTTATGGCTACAGTTTCTCTATATGGAAGCACCGTTTGAGAAGCATAGTGCGTTCTTTGGGAAGGCTTATGTTGGTGTAGTGAAATTCACATGTTGTGCTTGTAAGTGGCAAGGACAAGAACAAATATGATGCTTGTTGAGAGCTAATGTGTTGGGTGTTCAAGATAGCGTTTCCAAATTTTTAAATACACTTATTCGCTGGCACCTTCGTTCTCAAACATAAATCGAATTCACTGCCTCTACATTTGCACGATCAATGTTTGTCATGTAGTAAGTATAGTAAGATGCAATTGCATGGGGGTTCATGGCAAACTGTATGTTTGTGTTAGCAGACCATAGTGTAGACATAGTGATGTTGAAGTTGTTTGTGTAGATATCTTTCGGATGCCTTTTCAAGAAAATTGTTGGTTGCATGATGCTATAGCATAAGGCTACTACATACTCTTCTTTAGTCATGGAAAGCCCAAGCAAGATATTGTCAAAGTCTAGACTCCCTATGAAAGTATCTTCCATGAATGAGATGATTTTTTTGTAGTTGGCTTTGTGCGTAGTTAGATGCTCCTCTTTCTTGAGTGGCCTTTGATTTTTTATCGCCCTCATGGGAGGCCGAGGGAAATGGAATCAGCATGAGTCATCCTTTTCTTGCATGTTTTTCTATGTTTAGGCAGGTAGCATTGTGGAATGAAATGAAAATTTGGCCTCTCATCGAGCCACGTGTTAAATGATTTTAATTACTCTTTTTTTCTTTTGTGAGGTTCAACCGATGTCACATTTCCTAACTTCCATTGTTTCATTTCTTGCAAAATTCGAAGGGAAATATCTTCCACCATAGCCACATTCTGCATTTCCTCCTCCTCCTTCCTACCCCGCCATGGACATCTCCCTCCCTCCTTACTACCTTCATTGTTTCTACCATCCACCTCCCTCTCATGTCCATGTATCCCACTCCCCCCCTCCTCCAACACCCCCGAATCCTGCTTTACCACTCACGGACGTAGCTATGCCCCTACAGGAGAATCCTGTGATGTAGCCTAATGCTGCCGCATATCAACTCCACCCCTCGCTAGATCATACTCACGTGATGAAGATCACAACAATCTTCTACCTCTAGAACCCACAAACGTAGCGCTGGATGATTTTCTGATGCTACAGCCGAACGATGCTAATCCTTTGTCCCCCACCGAATCAAACTCGGATGATGACAATGACGACCATCTTATTGGTGTTTCTTACCCACATGATTTTGTACGAGATTACCTAGCTGATCCTTAGGATGACAGAACGACAGATAGTTGGAACATAAGACACCCCGAGCTCGTCAAGATCATAGGCCAGCATCCCTTCAATTGCGAAGCCTCCCTACATCACTTAATGTAGCATGGGTCTCTAACGCCCACTTCTTTGAGTTATGTATGCAACCATGGCTATGTTCCTCGAGGAAATTTTGATGAATGGACTATCAAATTTTTTGGCCTCGTGAAAAGGTGACAAACACTATGGATGCAATAGATACTCAATGAATTCAAGCCTCAAGAGCTGCCTATTTAGTTTGCACCATAAATCAATGAAAAAAACAAAACATGGTGCAACAGACTATCAAATTCAGTTGGGGCACTGTTGGTATTTCAACATCAGTGTGGCAGAAGCATGGCTGTGTGATTTTCTTTGTTGGTGTGGATTTACAACAAAAGAAAGGGAGCTCTTCATGTCTGCTTCAAGGGCAAGGAGCTGTTGGCCAATGGGGGAGGATCGCGCTATGGTACTAGCATATGTAGGTGTTGCAATGGATAAATCTCAAGATATTTTGGTTGCATACTTGCAAAGTGGCCAGCCTTCAGAGCTAGATCATGGGTTTCTTGTGTGAATGATCATATTGGGGACGTTCATCGGAGGGTGCACGGTACAGTGGCTCAGACACATAATAGTGACAAGCAAGGAATCTGACATCCAATATCACTACAAAGTCAATCGAGTTCTTCCATCATATGTGGATGTAGAGACAACAAATGGTGAAGGTATGCACTCCAAGCCATATGCATGCCAAAGACAAGCTATGCACAAACTCTAGCTTTCGCTTGAGGGCAACCATTACAGTGGAGTTGTTGCTCAAGAATCAAGCCAACACATTTTGTTCACTTTCCATGTCAGCAAACACATTCACGACTGCACCGTGCATACTGTATTGCCCTTCGTATATGTTAGTTCAGGAATTTGAGCGAAGGGTACTCTAATTGCTATCAAATGCAACTCCATGTTGTTTAGCATTGACACAAAGTTTGTGGGTGGGTGCAGAGGCATATTCTTAGAGCTAAATTTTGGGACTTTGCCCTTGTGAATTTGGCCATGACACAGTGCGCACAGTAGGCTCTGCACATTGTTCGCATTTGCAATCAACTCATGCTGAGCCATGAAGTTTCTGGTTATAGTTGTTGTGCAGTGCATCTTAGCCTTGAACTCCAATGCCTTGTAACAAACACAATGGGCAGGAAATCGCTAGCCAAGCTGAAGGTTATTTCTTTGCTTGTAGACCTTCTTCATGACAAGTTGTAGAGAGTGTTTAGACTCTAGGAATGTGCACAAGTACGAAGCAACAACCTCCCTTGTAGGTGCATCTACCATGGTTTTGATCAACTACAACAAGGCACTCTCTTGATTTCCATTCCATACAACATACACATATTTTTTCTTTTGCATGTGGAGGGGGGCTAGCTCTGCCGGAATGATCAGCTCATCCAGAAGCATGGTGTGCATGACTCTAACATTATTGCCCACTCTAAATAGCATGTGCATTCTAAACATGTCTTGACAAATAACATGAAAAGAACATTGCAAGATTGTGCTTGCATGCATGAGGCAATCGTGGATTAGGGCTCATGAGTTCAAAGTGTGTGCAACTATTTGGACCATACATTCTAGACTTGCAGTGCATACGTCCATTTGAGCTGCTTGTGGAAGTAGTTCTCTCCAAGGTTTTTTGATGGAGGCCGATCGCATGAAAATAGAATCATACAACATTTGGGCAAGCATTCAGTGTGTATATGTGGGGAAAAAATCTTGTAAACAAAGTAGCAAGTCACAATTTTGAGGGTGATCCTCTTTAAAGCTTGAATACTTGGAAGTGTCATACAGTTGCATGCTGAATTGCTTAGACATTATGTTGTGGATAAATTCAATGAAAGCGAGACCCAAAGACAATTGAAATAGGGCAAGCATCTAGTAAGGACCAAGAGTGCAAATCATTCTACTAGAAGCTCCAACGAAGGTACACCATCATCTCATATGTTTGGCTCAAAAGCCACCAAATAAGCTGAACTATTAATTGTGAAGCTTCCACTTGGCCTAATGCCAACGAGCATAGAATGTGTGTGCAAAACACTCTCACTGTACAAATCCAAGAAAGATGTGCCAGTGGGAAGCAAGGAGTCGATGCGTGCACCACGCAGAGTCACTGTGACGTCCAAACCATCTCGGAGGTAGATGCATCCTTTGAGGAGGGCACCTTTGAAATAAACTGGATGGATGCACAAGTGTAGCAATAAGGGTTGGCCGAATCATGATGACTAGCACATGTGCTGCCGTAATTACCGCATTGAAACTCAAGTAATAGCACATTCAAGTTGGTGAAGTGAAGCACGTCGGCAATCTACAAGAGTTACAAAACCATTGTCATGACATGGTCTGAATGTTCAAAAAAGTATGAAGAGTATTGTGCACTTACTCTTTGCCCATAGCCCTTTTTGGAAACTTGAGTCACAAACACTTGTTGGAGCTCTTCTTTCTTGCGGCCATTTGGAATGTTCACGAGGATACTAAAGTCGTAGAATCCCAAAGCATCCTTTGCAGTCATGCACGATATATTCTTCAGAGTGTACATGACAATACCATACTCATTGCACTCTTGTGTCAAGTGAGTGAGGACACTTCGATGTTTTGCCACCATGAATGAAAGCTACAAACGTATCAAAATGTTAGACAACATATTTGTTGAGTTCATACAGCATCAAAGTCAAGTATGGGGAGTTTCACAATTGTATGGTCTTCATCACGGGGACCATTTGCCCCAACAATCCGATCAACAGATCTAGCATCCCTATCCACCTTTAATCATGACAATGCTTATGGTGGCAACCACAGTCTAGACATTTCATCGAATCAACCAAGATGTAAATGGAGTAAACTTGAATATGGATAACTCCGAAACAAAGCAAACATTACCTTCAAACTCCTTGCCTTTCACCATCAAAGTTGTTGCATCAACATGCAAAGAGAATTGACAGCTACCTCCCTCGCCTAGGCCTTTGTTGTAAGGCACTGCATCCTCAATTTGATAGAACATATTAGGGAGCAACACATCTTTGTATTGTTGGAAAAAAGCATGCAAGACAATCAAGGTAATTGTCTTGCAATTGTGTTGATCCATGAAATTGGCACACAATCGTGTCGCATAATTAGCTTTCTTGTCTTTGAAAGTGTCGTACTTCACAAGCAACTTTCCCTCAAACATGAACCTATTTGTGATTGCATCGATGATTCGGCTAATGGGGACCACAGGCATAGTATTGCCATCGGAGTGCCAATGCCTTGCATTCACACACAACGTGATGGCCAACACCTGAACTTGCTTCATTGGCATCCATGGGTTCTTCCAAATGGTTGGATGCTGATTTTTTCAATGATGACACTTTGCTTGTTGCCAGAGTTGATGGATCATGCACTATGTTAGAGGAGATCCTAGGAATGTAACAATATGTTCAATTGTATTCATTTGTCCACTTATTAAGTCAGAACATTGCATTGCTCATTGCTTTAGTAACTAGTGAACATTATAGGATTTGCAATTCTTATGTTCCACCTTGAAAGAAAAACACAATTGCAGCAAAGTAACTAGTATTTACACATAATTAGAAGAACTCTTCATCTGTCTTCAAAAAACATGAATGCAAACCATTTCTTCACCTTTCAAGCTTTAAAAAACAACAAGGGGCACACGTGCCTAGTGCACTGCCCCTTGAAAAAGGTATCCAACCAAGTGGCTAGTTATAAGTGCTTGTCATTGCCTATTGTTCCTATTTCAAAGGGCTCCAAAAAAAGTATGTTCTTCTATGCTAGAGCCCAGCCCCTAACAGGGCAGTGCTAACAAAGTTTAACACCATCAAAATGTGCTTCAAACTTAACCTCCCTTGTAATTGTAGACAGGACAAGTACACTTGCATGCAATTTGAATGCACTCGCAATAAACTGTATCAAGAACACCACTCAACCTCCAACGTATGAAAGCGGCAAACATTTTGATTCATTTGTATGAAGTCTACAAAGAAGTCAAAATGTTAGACAAGGGATTATCAAGAATGCCACAAATGAAAGCTACAAATGAATAAAAGTATGAAGGAAAACCGAATAGTGCATAGCAATGCTTCAAATCTATATAGACAATGGATTATAAAAAATGGCATGAATGAAAAACTACAAACAAGTCACGTTATAAAGGAAGACCGAATAGTGCATAGCATCGCTTCAAATTTGTGCAAACATGTGAGGCAAATAATGTACTATGACCCGATCACATTATGTGCTAATGCAATTCTAGTTGTGCTCAATCTATGCTTCTAGATTTGCTCACAATGAAATTTCATTCCAATTTTCAAAGAAAGTTATGCCATCTCTATCAACACTCAACAAAATAAAGTGAAAACCCACAAACAAAGTTTTGCCATCGTTGGGGAAAACCAATGCTATATCGTGAACAAAGAAGATGTCTGTGCTGACAGATAAAATGCTTGCCACAAAAATAAGTAAGGCACTGATATCAATAACAATATCTAAGATCAGTCTAGTCTGCCGATCATTTCACTTAAAATTTCCTACGTATTCGACTATCTAAATGGGTTCTTCAAAACAAAGGACAGCTTTCTTATGCCTAATGATATATCTACATCTCTTGCATTTGTTGTTTTTGCATGACAGCGGGCCTCGTCTAGCCAGAGGTAACTTTTTGGCGTAAGAGTTGCAAGTGCACATACGTGATCACATATGTGCAAAGAATGCACACACATGTGCACGGATGTACGGATGGCATGGTAGAGCTGCAGTCTCACAAAGGTGAAGTGCAAACTTTGATCCCCAATGTAGACTCATTTTGCACATATGTGCAATGCACTTTTTGGCACCCTTCCCGGCAAGCACATACAACAAAACACAACAATGTAGAAATAACCCTGCACCTTCCTTGCACGCGCTGTATGTGCAACAATACTGACAACCTAGGATTTGCACAGAAAAATCCTGCAAGATGTTACAAATGGTGGAGCATTAGTGTAGAATTGTTGGAGAACACAAAAGCGCAAAAATTTATGCGACACCTTCAGTGTACGCCTTTGAGCAGTGTCTTAGAAAGCCTTGCGAAGGGAACACTTGGTATCTTTGCTGATCGGAGAATTCTTGAGTAACTTTGATTGCTTAGGAGGCTTACTCCCATTGGAGAACATCACGGATGAACTGACAACTGACGGAGACCGCTTTTCTTCAACGTTCTTGTCTGCGTTTACATCTGAACATGCATGCCCCAACATTACTATTAGAACTTTGTCAATTGAATCACATACACACTCGTTGAAATCTCAAGCAGCATACCTTTCATTGATGACATCATGTCATCGTCCATTTGGAGCACACTCTTCCCACTGCTAATGCACCTTAGCATCTCTGCAGTTGCAGTCACAAATCATAGATCAATTTGAGAAACTCAAAATAGGAAGAGAATGAAGAATTGAAAGAAGAATTCAGAACAATGAAAAATAGTAACGCGAACCCCTTTGGAAGGAGTTGTTTCATGTGTCCGTGGAAATAGGAGAGCCTTCTCAAACAATAGCAGGTCCTTCTGTGTGCTGGTCATCGATGCCCTCGTACTCAGCTATCTCTGAATTGAAATCAACACCAAGACAATGCCTCATGATGACTCGTTGAGACAAAAACACTTCTTTCCTTTATAGACGATCCAAACCACACCAATCTCCCTACAAGAAACCTTGCATGCACAACAAATCTCCTCCATTAAAGCCAAAATCTTCAATCCCTTCCACTCGCTAAATCTTTGATAGTCAGAATATTGAACGCAGCTCTGTAGAACCATCGAAATCCTCTGGTGTGCCGTCCACTTTTGTTCCTTGTTAGTGGCAATCATCCCCTTCATCTGCACAATTCCTTCAATCCATGAAAGATCAAGCCCAAGCTTCCATGGCTGTCAAAAAGCCTTATGTAAAGCTCGGGCATCAATCGAGCAATTAGTAATCATCGGAGATCCTTTTGGGTAGTTTTGTGAATATCTCATGGCACCTAGTTTTGATTAGTTCGAAGGGTTCCTTGACCTCAGTGCTCAATGTTCTGTACCTGCCGTGTCACATACAAAAATATACCACCTTGTAGATGATTGGAAATCTTCCACATACATAAGGCATGTCATCCTTGATCCTCACGCAAAATGGCAACAAAAATAATCAATTCTCAGCATATAATAACCATGGAATCGTAGGAGGAGACAAGTAGCCATACTCATAGTCCATGGTCCTTCGGCCAGTGGCCCTGTCATGCTCATCAAAATCACTCCGCGCGTCCTTCAATGATCTTCAAAAGAATATGTGTGCATGGTCGGGCCCAAAGTCAATTTCTCAGGCATCTCTCTCTCTCTCTCTCTCTCTCTCTCTCTCTCTCTCTCTCTCTCTCTCTCTCTATCTATCTATCCCTTGCTCTTTCTGTCTCTCCTCCCCCCTCTTACTTTGTCCTCTCTCTCTCTCTATCTATATATATATATATAATATTTAAATATTTATATTTACTTAGATAAACAAAAAAACATATATATATATATAGATTTATATATTCTCTCTCTCTCTCTCTCTCTCTCTCTCTCTCTCTCTCTCCGAGACTCGCCTCTCTCTCGTCTTTCTCTCTCTCTACACATGTTAGTAGTAGCATTGTTAGCATGTCTACGTGGTGTGGAGTCAACATGTCTACATGGTGCGGTCTACGTGTGTCAACCCATCAACGTGTCAATCGACGTCAAGACACGTGGTGGTTTGGGTCTCTATATGGGTGCCTATAGCTTTGCTAGTCTTGAGGGTGCCATGTGGTGATTGCGTGAGCCCCATGTGACTGTGCTTTTGACTTTGCACCTTGTACGCTGCCTCTGATCCAATGGCTATCCTCCAGCCCACTCCATCCCGAGCCTCCCGAATCCCTACCTCAGCCTCGAAGCTCTGCAAGCCTGCCCCGAACCTCTACGAGCCACCCTTGAGCCACCCTCTCCTTAATAGATATAGAGATAAGGGGGGCATACTGAAGGCTCTGGTGGTTGGGAGTGGGTATTTTCTTGGGTGCATTTTCATTGGAATTACGTGGTTGGTGGACTCACTCCACCCAATCAATGTCAGCTGCCAAATTAATTGGTATGAAGGTGTGATTGCTTAAGTTTGGAGGCTTAATTAAGGTGCATGGCAGGTATGCACGGTAGAGGTTTATTTTGAGTCGTCAACTATCTTTTCAATGTTATGGCTATCACAAGAAAGAAGGAAGGAGATCCTACAAAGGTGGTGGGCACATCAAAAGGAAGTTTGGACCTTAGCAGAATCCCAATAATGACTTAGAAATTAGGAAAGAGTCCATGCAAGAGAGGATGAGAGGCAAGCCCATTCAAGCTTATAGTTTAATTGGCTTTAATGGGAGGGCTCTATGTTGCAAGGTTACAACGACTTTGGTTTCGCCTTGGGTGAGTGGAGAAGGAAGTAGAACATAGGTAAAGCATGATCA
Organism: Dipteris shenzhenensis; assembly: GCF_047967505.1. Classification (NCBI taxonomy): domain Eukaryota; kingdom Viridiplantae; phylum Streptophyta; class Polypodiopsida; order Gleicheniales; family Dipteridaceae; genus Dipteris; species Dipteris shenzhenensis. The sequence continues at coordinate 58,306,191 of NC_141601.1, read as the reverse complement.
CCTAAGCAGTTTCCAAAAGCAACTTGAAGCATGTGCACTAGAGCTTGATGGCAAGTCACCATTAATAATTTCCCATGATGCATACCTTAACATGGCTGTTAATTAAGGTCTTTTATAAATTGGAGGATTCATAAATATAGTTTGTCATTGTTTGCCCTTAAAATTATGTGCATATATTAGGAGCTATAAGTTGATTCTTTTTCTAACCAAGGCTCTTCGAATTAAGTAAAATCCAATGTCTACGTGCAAGAGGAGATTTAAGATCTATTAGACAAACCAAAGCTTGGGGACATCCATTCTAAAGCTTGGACCCTAGGTGAGAAATATAAGATCTACCCATTTGGTGATCCTATGTAGGTGACCTATCCGAGCTCATTTTGTTCCTTGAAAATTAAACATAACCTTGGATCTCAACCTTAAGACCAATTTCAAGGCAACCTTAGATCCCAACCTTGAGAGTTAGTGGAGCAAGCTTCAATCCCGTCATGCAGCTCGTATATACTCATGGATGGCGCGCCAAAAACACTTAAAGGGACAACACGCATAATGGTCAACAGCGACTTGGAGGCATCTACGTGCAGAACTCGGGAGTCGACTCCTCGAATCATGGATTGGGAAGTCGCCTTTTCTCTACCTGCTGCCACCAGGCATAAGGCCCTTCTTCGTAATTTGAGGCGCAGGACCTGCCCAGCTTCCCCCCAAATCGATCACCCGAGTCTTTCTTCATTAGATAGGATCAAAGGCTCTGCTGCACCTCATATGGCGTCTCTCAACGCTACCATCAGAAAAACAAGAGAAATAACTCAAAATGTAGCAGCTGGAACCTCACAATCAGCACTGCGGACCTGTTGCGACGACGGGGATGCTTCTGACATGCCAACAACCGTTGCTTCACAGCTTTGCCGATCCCGAATAAGGAATCTGAACAGAAAGAGGAGCCCACTTGCTACAGAATGTGAGTCTGAAAATGACGAGCGTAAGAACGGTGCCGGATGTTCAACAACCGGTGTGGCAGCCCACTGCAAAGGATCGAAAAAGAAGCGCCCAGGATATCAGCTGAGAACGTCGACCGAGGTTCAAATGGAGACCAAAATCATTCCTGCTCGTCTGAACAAACCGGCCTTTGAATTGGGCACGGAGGAGGGAAAGCTGGGTGCACCTCTAAGTGCGGACTTTTTCAAGTGCGACGCATTGGATCTTGCGCCACGCCTCCTTGGAAAATTCCTCCGTAGGGACGACGTCGTATTGCAAATAACAGAGGTGGGCTTATTGTATGGTTAGCGCATGGCTTGCCCATGTTTTTGATGAGAACAAACCAAAACAGTGACCAATTTTAAGGCAAAAGATAATACACATTTAAAAATTGCTTCTTGTAAACACTACTTGCATAAAAATCTAGGACCTTCGTAAAAAAGAATGGTCTTAAAACCTTATGATGAGACATTAAGAGAACAAAGGAATATGTTAGGCGAGGTGTGGGCTGAAGAGGGGACGTGCGTGTGGCAGGTGACTATCTCTGCTGCATGGGGCAGCTGGCCATGGGTGTATTGACGTGTGGGAAGTCTATGCATGCACACGTGGCAGATGGTTGACATAATAAACTCAATGGTGCAGCCAACTGTCACAGTAATGATATTTGAAATGTCTATCATGCTTGTGATTACCTCCCTTCCAGAGTTGATTTGCAGCAGTGCAGTGACTCTTTTCCATGCTATGTTCAACATTCCAACCCTATTTCTCCCATTTGCAGCTGCAAATTTTCCCAGGCCCATGAATATAATTTTTGGGTGTTGTATGCAAGCACGGCTTGATAAGAAGCAGCTCTGATTGCTGCAACTCTCTTGATACTACGCTGTGCCTTTGGGCGAGTATTCTTGAGGAAAGACGTCAATCAAATGGGAAGATGGCATTGCTGGGATAATCTGTGGATTGGATTAGGCCTCAAGGAGGAAAATAGCCTCACGTCGCTAATTTGGATGCACCAGGAACACTTTGAGTGAGCCAAAACTGCTATTGAAAAGGCAGTGGTGCCGTTACACAGATCTCAGAGTATATATGGCATCTGAATCTATATCGATCCTCTATGTCGTTCTCCTGCATATCACATAACATGCAGATTCATCTCTCATGTGGGATGCCCTCTGCCTGCCTTGTCTCAACCTGTAGCCTGTGTGAAGAGACATGAAACTGTGGCAATCTGTCCATTTGTAATCCCAAGCTTGCAAACCATATGGGTGTTCGAGCATACCCACTCCTCTGAACCCCCTCCACCTCCAATGCCATAGATGAAGTCAGGGCTAGCCATGGCAGTTTGCATTGTTCAGATGTCGTGGCACCAAAGTCCCTGCCCTATGGAGATAAGTGACCACCTGGAAGACTACATCAGGCTGTACAGGGGTAGCCCCAAACTCTACTAGTATGATCTGATGCGGTATTGATGGCTTGCTGCAGATCATCCGAGCGAGAAGCAAAACCTGAAGTCTCTCTATGCGGGACCAATCCGTCTTCGATAAGTCTGCCCCCAGAAGAAAATCGTCGTACATCCCTATTGCGCGGACCAATGAGTTCAAAAGAAGAGACTTGGTTCTAGGATCCTAAAAACGTGGGTGGAAGCACTGACGCACCAGTCTAGCTAGTGCGACATATGCCTGCTTAAATGTGCCTACATAGCTGGTTGCATTGCGAAGATCGGACGTGAGAAGAGAACACCCAGGTATGTGTAGGATGCAACAATCTCAGGTCAATTGCTCTTTGTGCAGCCACCCAAGATGTCTTGAAGATCATGACCTTGGTTGACCTTCAAATCATGTGTATTTCAGAAAGATCGGAGTGCGTTCAAATGTTGCTGGAGACCCTCAGACGAGGAGGAGCGTAGGATCATGCATATGGTAAGATTAGGATCAAGGAGCTAGCTAACAAGGAACCTGCATCTACAAGATTTGATGGACTGTAGCTCATCTATGTACAGGCCAAACAAGGTCGGTGATAATCAGACAAACATGTTTGACTCCAATCCTGCTCATGACCTCCTCTATCTATCCCGTTGAAGTCGTGACTGTAGGCCATCTTCTCTCAGTCGTATTGATGCTCTCTGAGCCCTAGTATGTGCCATGTAGCTTTAGTTATTGGCACTTAGGTCACCTAGTGCTTTTAGTGTCTTATGACACCTAGTACTAGTGGTACCACTAGGATACTAGGTCCTAGGGTTCCCTTTTATTTGTAGTTCGTACTTTCATTTTCATTCATAGTTGATGTGACGGCTTTCACTCCTTGCTCCACTCTTTGCATCCTTTTGCTTCCGTGAGCCTACAATGGTATTAGAGCGGGTTCTACCTATTGCTCCTGTCACTCCCAGCTATCCTGAGCCCTCTACACCTTTGAGGCGGCTGTACATTTGCTGTTTTACAGCTCCATACAGCTCGTTTTTGGCACGTGTGGGTCTATGAGAACTTGGAATAATTGTATTGCTTGAATGTCTGTAGGGTATCTGTAGTATATCATCCATACAATTGGGCCTCTCTTATATAGAGAGTGAAGAGTCACACATGAAAAGGTGTGTACTCCAAAGTGTATGTGCATGAAGAGGTGTGTACCCCTTGTGAAGGGTGTGACCCTTGATGAGAGGGTACATTATGATAGGGATGTCTCTTCAATAGAATGTCTCTTGTGAAGGGTTGTGCCTCATAGGAAGTGTCCCGTCGAAAGGGCATAGGGTTGTGCCTCATAGGAAGTGTCCCGTCGAAAGGGCATACCCTTCCATAAGTGTCCATTCATCAAACCATCCATTAGTCTAGAAATAGAGAAAGGAATACGTCACAGATTGTGACATCCCCTCCCACTCAAAATAAGATCCTGGTGGAGATAATGAACTGATGTAGAAAATATCACTGTAAATTCTGAAAATACTGCTGTAAAATGTCAGGGTACTGCGGTAAGTCTTCATCAGATTGCCAAGTAGCGTCGGAGTCGTCCAGATCTCGCCAAAGAACAAGGAATTCCGTGATAAGTCGATGTCGAGTCTATCACTGTTGATGGTCTAGAATACGCTCAGGAATAAGGAGAACATAATCGTCTTTGATTTCTGGAACATAATCACCTGTAGGAGGAACTGCTTCATCGCCTGGAATGTATGTCTTTAGCCAAGAAATATGAAATGTCGGATGGATTTAACCCCATGATGGTGGTAATTCCAATTTGTAACTTAAAGGTGAATTTTTCTTGACGATCTGGAAAGGTCCATAGTATCTTGGTCGCAACTTAGGAAACACAGACTTAACTGTCTTATAGCGATGTGGGGCTACAAATAATAGCACCATGTCACCAGTGTTAAATTCCAGGTGACGTCTATGTTTGTTGGCAGACCATTGATACCACTCTTGCGCTTTTTGCATATGATCCCTGACTTGGAGTAGAATGTCTTGCATTTCTTGAACCAATTGATCAGCTAGGGCCACTCGGTGTTGAAGTACAAAATTCGTTGGTACAATCGGAGTGTATCCATAAGCTGCTTGAAATGGAGTCAAAACTCTTCATCAAAAGGTGTGTCTGAGTTATTATAAGCAAACTCAAGGAGTGGTGGATACTCTTTCCAAGCTGCTAGGCGTGACTGAATATAATGTCGAAGCATTTCTTCCAGAATTTGGTGGACTCTTTCAGTCTGGCCATCTGATTGTGGGTGGTAGGCTGAACTGAACAGTAGAGTTGTACCCAAAGACTCGAACAGTGAAATCCAAAAGTGACTGGTAAACTTAGGATCTCTATCGGTTACGATATTCTTGGGCAATCCATGGTGTCGGAAAATGTGTTGTATGAAGAGTTTGGCTATGTCCGGAGCTTGTGCATTGCTTTTGCAAGCAACAAAGTGTGCCATTTTGGACAATCGATCAACAATTACCATAATCTGAGTGTTACCTCTGGAGGATCGTGGTAGTGTTGTAATGAAATCCATGGAAATACTTTCCCACCTTTCAGTTGGAACTGGAAGAGGCTGAAGAAGTCCTGTTGGAAGTCGTCGGCTTGCTTTCATTTGTTGACAAGATAAGCAAGATGTAACCATTTTGATGACGTTGTTTTTCAATCTGAGGCCAGTAGTATGTTGCATTGAGTAACCGATAAGTCTTGTTGATGCCTGGATGGGCAGCATAAGGAACTACATGATGCTCTTTTAACAAAAGACGTCGAACATCCTTGTCATGTGGTACACAGATGCGATCTTGATAGTACAGAAGGTCGTCCGTATAAGAATAGGATGAGAAAATCTTCTGTTCGGAAGTCGAAGGTTGATCTTTTGAAAGAACTTGTACTGCTGTGCCGAAGTCTTTATCATTGAAATACTTTCCTTTGAATGATTTCGGAACATCCACAGATAATGTAAAGATTGCCATAGCTGATGCTAGAGTTAACCTGCTGAGAGCATCTACAACTGCATTGCGTAGTCCTGGAATGTACTCAATGGTCATGTGAAAGTAGGCCAGAAACTCAACCCAGCGTGCTTGTCGAGCGTTCATGACTGGCTGAGTAAAGATATACTTTAAAGAGTGATGGTCTGTCTTAACCACGGAGTCTGCTCCCATGAGATAATGTTTCCAAGAGCGATAAGCATCTACAACGGCAAGAAACTCCTTATCATAAACCGGGTATCGAGTTTGGATATCGGAATGTTTATGGCTGTCAAAAGCAATAACTCTGCCTTCTTGCATCCTCTGCTTCTACGCTCAAGCCTCCTTGATGATAACTCTCAGTGTAAAGATGTGGTCTAGTGTAGCATGGTTTGCTTGGAAGCCTACTTGGCCCATTGCTTTGAATCCCCCACGCTTTGCCTCTTGGGTAACATGAGTGTCAAGTACTTTTGCATAAATCTTGGATATAATGTGTTCAGTCATGATGGTCCTGTAGTTTTCTGGACTAATGGGACCTTCTACCTTGTGCGTTGGAATAATCGTGTTAGGGGTCCAGGTGTGGGTGTTGGAAAGGTCACCTCCCCATCTGTAAGCCCCCGAATGAGGAGAGTGCGTGGAAGGATTGTACAGAACATGCCCAAAGAAGAGAGAGAGAAAGGATTGTACTTGGAGGGACCATCATGGCTGCAACAGTTGGAGCCAGTGGAAGAAACTCCTTATCATAAACCGGGTATCGAGTTTGGATATCGGAATGTTTATGGCTGTCAAAAGCAATAACTCTGCCTTCTTGCATCCTCTGCTTCTATGCTCAAGCCTCCTTGATGACAACTCTCAGTGTAAAGATGTGGTCTAGTGTAGCATGGTTTGCTTGGAAGCCTACTTGCCCCATTGCTTTGAATCCCCCACACTTTGCCTCTTGGGTAACATGAGTGTCAAGTACTTTTGCATAAATCTTGGATATAATGTGTTCAGTCATGATGGTCCTGTAGTTTTCTGGACTAATGGGACCTTCTACCTTGTGCGTTGGAATAATCATGTTAGGGGTCCAGGTGTGGGTGTTGGAAAGGTCACCTCCCCATCTGTAAGCCCCCAAATGAGGAGAGTACGTGGAAGGATTGTACAGAACATGCCCAAAGAAGAGAGAGAGAAAGGATTGTACTTGGAGGGACCATCATGGCTGCAACAGTTGGAGCCAGTGGAAGGAGCAGATGGCGGGGACATAAGGCCCTAGATCTGGCCAGACAAAAGGCAAAACATGAACAGTAGCATGGCAGGGTTAACCGGCAGCAAAGTCACCTACATGGGGGGTTTTTGGCAAGGTATATGGGCAGGGTAATGACCTGCAGCAGGCGCCTGCAGTAGGACCAGCACATGGTGCAAATAGATGGCTGCTTGAAAGCCTACTTGCCCCATCGCTTTGAATCTCCCACACTTTGCCTCTTGGGTAACATGAGTGTCAAGTACTTTTGCATAAATCTTGGATATAATGTGTTCAGTCATGATGGTCCTATAGTTTTTAGGACTAATGGGATCTTCTACCTTGTGCGTTGGAATAATGGTGTTAGAGGTCCAGGTGTGGGTGTTGGAAAGGCCACCTCCCTATCTGTAAGCCCCCAAATGAGGAGAGCGCGTAGAAGGGAGACCCTAGGGCAGAACATGCCCAAAGAAGAGAGAGAGAGGATTGTACCTGGAGGGACCATCATGGCTGCAACAGTTGGAGCCAGTGGAAGGAGCATATGGCGTGGACATAAGGCCCTGGATCTGGCCAGACAAAAGGCAAAACATGAACAGTAGCATGGCAGGGTTAAGTGGGAGCAAAGTCGCCTACATGGAGGAGTCTTTGGCAAGGTATATGGGCAGGGTAATGACCTGCAGCAGGCGCCTGCAGTAGGACCAGCACATGGCGCAAATAGATGGCGGGGAAGCCGGCTGGATGTTTTCAGCGTTAAAAAAAAAGATGGCAGTTCGTACAGGAACACGTGAAGGTACACATGCATGGAGATCGTAGTAGGCGGTGACATTGACATTGGCCATTGGGAAGGTATCAGGTCCACAAAACGTCCATGGGAAGCACAAAAGTGACTCTCACAATAAGAACAAGAATGGAAATTGAAGAAGGTTCCCAAAAGGATTCGGCATCATAAAAAATAGTTCCCACGTTCAGAAGAGATGTCAAAGATGCAGAAAATGACACATGGCACAATGCAACCAGTATATGGGCAGAAAGCAGTAGTGCAAGATCACCGCATTATACGGAGGTTTCTGACCAAATCATTTCACTATTGACCATTTAGTCATGTTAAGAGCTGTAGCATTCTATTGTTGTTTCGTAGACTTCAACAAGGCACTCAGGGAATATGCCCCATGCCAAAGCAAACTCTTAGCAACTTGAGAACCTGCACCACATTTTTTTCTTTGGAGCTTGTTGATCACAACATCAAGCTATCATGAGTGTGTCGTGTTTTTAGAGCATGAGTTTGGGCATGTTCCTGGATTTATCTAGGTATATCATCTTATTGTGCATAGCTACCAATTGTCACACTTATGAAACGAAGCTGTAAACACAGCACATTCATGGGCATCTAAGAGAAGTCTTCACCCAGCCATGTATGAGTCCCCTCAAGTCGAGAGTACTTCAGCCACACCCCTTGATCTTGGAGCCCGCCATCAGGGCCACATGGTACTTTTTGATCCATAGGATATCAATTGAGTGTGCCAATATGTGTCACACTTTACTATTGGCACATATCTTTATCTAGATGCCAATTTAGTCTGCCTACTATGTGACACATTATTATTTCTTTTCCCTTTTCCCCATTTTGCCCCATGAATATTGCAGATCTCGTTGACTGCTGGTTTACCACTATAACTCATAAGCACATTGAAGCATAAGCCAAAATTGGTTCACACACAAAATGATACAAGTTATTGACTTTTATACAGCTTGGGTTATAATCAACTACCACATAGTCTCACGGACCTTTGTCAACCTATCTTGGATAGGGTTATAATCAATCCCTATATCGATCCAGGGTCATCCTTCATCATGACAGGAACGTAGCATCATTTGACAGAGTGGCTTTGAATGGGCTTGTGGGCTGGCTTACGTGGCATTGGTGACTGCACAAGGGCAAGGTCTTCCCATATGGCCAAAAGTCTAGGTGTTTATAAACACATTTGAGGGCAAGCTCTTGCCATATAAGTGAAGTCTAGGCATATCAAACATGACTCGGAATTGACTGTGCCTAGGTCCATCTTGAAATCAACCTCTATGGGCAGCCCATTAGGTATTTGTGCCGAAATTTTGACCTTGGGAACGTACAATGGCATCTATTACAGGAGGGCCTATCTGAGCACTTTGTACAAGATGAGCAAGATGGAGCCCTCCATGTGGACAGTTGTAGGACTATTCTTCCTGGCTTAGCTAATCCTAGATGACCTCTTGTTAGACCTTTTTATATGCCAGGCAGCCTTCGTGTAGCTAGCTGACTAGCTGGACCTTGACCAACCAGGCTGATCAGCTGGATGGTTCTGGCCAATTAGATTTTTGGTCAGTTGGGACTGGCATGGTTGGCTGGATTACCATTCCCTTGCTGTCCTATGTAAACAGCCTGTGGATGAACGTCTTCAGCTAATATCCTGCAAAGAGGGCCCTTGATGAAGAAAGTGGCAAATCAGAGAAAAGGGGCCTGAAGGGTTGGCAAAGACAGAATTAAGTGTAGGGAGGGTTGATGGGGAAAAAACAACAGTGGATTCGTGGATGACCAAAAAGGAAAGAAGGGTTGAGGAAGTTGTAAGGAGAGAACCAATCGGATCCCTTTGCCATGTTGTATGGTCTTTTCTAATAGGACTAAGCGTAGTCTAAATTTTTTATTTCCCTCTTGCACCATTCTTTCTATATGGTTTCTTTTGGCAGTATTAGTTTTAATCACCCCTATTCTATGAAGGTAACAGATCTGATCTCATTCTAGGTGGAGGCTTACCGACCTAATGATTCAGCATGCCATGGACGGTTTGGTATTACTGCGCGCACTGCTCCTGTGGTTGGTTCATCTATTCCTTTGAACTTCTTCACATCGTAAATACATTATCCTCATAACTCTTTTAATATAGGATATTACTGATGAGTTTGTATCATAGAGTTTCTTACCAGAGCTACGAAAATATTGCGATTGCTTGTGTCAAACAAGATGAAAACAAACTGTCCATTCAGATCTGCGACAAGCTTGTCGGCAGGGAAGGGGTTCCAATCACGCAGTGCCCTGTAGGCTTCAATAATTAGCATCATCTCGTTCACGTTCTTGGCAAGGCCGTACTCTTGTCTCAACACGGGGAAATTTCCCAGATTGCCTTTGGCATAATTTACTCACTCACTTGATAGCTTATTAAAGCAGCTTCCTTTATCATGCCCCCCTGTTTACAGTTTTTTGTCCTTACATTTTAAAATGGTCATGTGGAAACTTGGCATATGAGGCATTTGTATCTTGTGTTTTCTTTGGGTGATATATAGTTCTTATAATTTTGAATCAATAGAACAAAAAAAATCTTTGATATAGTAGTGACTTGCAATTTTTATGGGTCTTAGTTTGGGCCTGGTGGTCATGCATATGTCTATCTATGCTATGGTCTGCACATCATGCTCAATATTGTTGCGGATCTTGAGGGAGTTGGAGCAGCAGTACTCATCCGGTCTTGTGCACCGGTGGCAGGTATATTGTTTATTGCATCCGTTCTCTATGCATTCTGTTACAAAGAAAATTAACGTTTTATTTGCTTGTTGGAATAAGCTGCCATATGTATGAAATGTATAGGAATGAAGACTATCCAATCTCGAAGAGGCCACACATCAGATAAGCCAATGCTTCTCACGGGACCAGGAAAGGTAATTTTCACCTTTTGAATGTGTCCTTGGCTATAGTCTTTGGATTATGTGCCATCTTAATGTCTTAAACCTTGGTCTGAGGGAGTCTGTGCTATTATATTTTTGGAAGATATGCCAAAAATCATGGGAGGCTTGTGACTCAAAATCATGGGCGGCTTGTGACTACCCATCAAAAGGACTCTACACCTAGCTAGCCTGCTGGATCTGCTTACTGCTGATGCTTTGTGCTGCACCCTGCAACTGCCCTCTGCTAGTCCCTGGAATGCACCCTGCAATGGTTGATCTGAACTGTATATTTTCCCCCCCAAGGGGGTTTACAAATATGGCCAACCAGGACTGCTAACTGCTGATCAAGTCTGTGAATAAAGCCAACCTTACTATGGGTCTCAACTGACCCTGCGGACCAGCAAAGAGGGGAAAAAAGGAAAGCAAAGCAGAAAGAAGAAACATAACATACACTGAAATGCACAGCAGGAAGGGGGGGAAAGTTGTGTGAGGCGGTGAGCAAAGTGCCTGAAAGGGGAGTTGGGTGAGATAGGTGCAACAGTCAAGACATATAGCAGAGGTGTTTTGGGGGGCAGAGAGGAGATGAGAGAAGATGGGGGAAGGGGAGCAGCAGGGGCAGGTGAACTCCAAATCAGGGTAGAGGGCTGAGAGGAAGGAGAGGCAGCAAGGAGGATGACGGACACAGAAGTAGGAGCAAAAGCTGTAGCAGGCAAAGAGCACTCTTGGCTGGTTCGACTGACCAGATGTGAAAATTTGTCAGAAACACAAGCCAACTCAAAGACATCATTCTTGTTGTTTTGCTCAATCTTTAGAAATCAGGCATCTTAGCTTCCAAGCAGTGAGATTTAATAACTATGCAAGGTTGACATTGGTGTTTTAATAACTATGCAAGGTTGACATCAGTGTTTTATGCATGTTCTTCATTTACAGTTCACTATTGATGTGCTCATCTTATCTCTTAGCTCCTGTGCAAGTCTATGGTATCAAACAGCAATATGCCTGTTGCATTAATTCTAGTATTATCACATGGAAAACATGTAGCACATATTGGAGCGTTTTGCCGTACCTTGTGTCTTAGGGTGACTCCATGAAAAAGTTAATGTCGCAGCTGTAAAATTAGCTGGCATGCTTGCGAGCATGTGTGCTCGGTCCAAGACTTTATTGTGATGTGCCAATACCTCCTTGATGTAAGCTCTTATACGCTCGTTGAAGAGGATGTGCAAGTTCGTGTGTGTGGACATCTTTTATTTCACGTTTCTCCCTGATGAGCTGATAGGATCGACAGGTGAGGAGTGTGTGGCATTTATCCTCTATGTCCAGTGATGGGCATAGGCTGCAAACCCAATCCTCATGGCACATTTTCCATCTACCAGTTTTTCTACTTGGAGTCCGTGGGAGCTGGTCTGTGGAAGAGAATCTTGTCCCCCATAGCCCCCATAGGGCAGCATTGGAGTGATTTGTCTATTATGAAAGGCCATCTTCTGTTTTGGGTCCTGCCATAGTTGGCCTATGAATTTTTTGGGTACTAGTTGTCTGATGTCAGTGTCCGGTAGTTGTGATGCGTTTGATTGTCCAATGTCGCTGCCACTCTATTCCTGTTTTGTACCAGCCCTTGTGTTTGATTGCTTCCATTTTTTTGCATGGGAAGCTTGTCCTTGTGCATTTCTGCTAGTGTATTGAGATATCTTATGTGTTGGCATAGGGCTTCCCCTTCGATTGGTAGCCTGCCTGTTTCAGCTAGTAAGATGAGGTAGGGAGTTTGAACTTTGATCCCCAGCTCTTCAAGCAGAAACCTTTTTTGCAATCACTCCACACACGTCCATGAGCCTCTCGCAAGCCCTGACAGGCCTGGCATCCGTAAAGAATGACGGTCTGCACTAGTGTAGTGTCTAGAGATTTTTGCATTCCCGAAGTCCAGAAGTGGTACATTTGCATTTGCTTTGTAGCATGAAAAGTTCTTTCATTCCCCTTCTCTCCACACACATGCTCCACTTGTAGTTGTCTGTGAATTCTAGGCCTTGATACTTATAGGTGTGTACCACTTTCAATTCCTCTGATGTTTACTTGCATGCTGGAAAATCTCCAGGATTCATGTAAATCATCCAAGTGTCTTTACAGTCCATGTTCATCCTGTGCAAATAGGACCACATCATCTGCATATAGCAATGAGAGTGTGTATCCTGCAATCCAGGATTCTGCTCTTCTGTGAGCCTTCAGCCAATTGTCTAGAGAGAAAGAAAGAAAGAAATTAAAAGTCTTTGGAAGACCGAAGGGTCTATGAGACTAAAAAAACCTGATACAACGTCTCTAGTGAGACCCCTCTCTAGAGCTTCTTGTCCTACCCAGATCAGAGATGTCTGGCGGCTTTCATCCATGAGGCCATCCAACACAGGGAACATTTTCTCAGGACACTAGGTGAGAGCGGGGCATGCAGCCAAACTCCACCCAGAGCATGATCACTGAGTTCTTCGGGCCAAACAGCATTGACCGGTACGGCCAAGGAGACGGCGGGCCCGAGGACGAGGGCGAGGCACACGACAGACTGAGTGACAATGGCACTTGTTCGCCGCAAGGCCATAGCTAGGAGACCACAACGAACTACACGTACCGACATCTATCAATGCTCCATCACAGGCTTCATGCTTTTAATCTGTCTATGTAGAGCCCTAGGCTCTCAAACCATTTGCATAGGAGTGCATTCTAGCACTTATGGTCACCCTTAGCTACCAAAGCCATGGATGAGAAAAGGGCCAACCACGGTAGTTGTGGGGCAAGATCCATACTCTTGATGCGGTAGAGATATGTGATAAACTGGAATGTTGCATCGAGTTGTAGTAGGGACGCTCCCAAGTCAACTAGGACTCTTTGATGCAGGATTGACGGCTTACTACAGATCATCCGTGAAAGCATGAGCTCCGAAGCCTCTTGACTCAAACCCAGGACCAAAGAGTCAAATAGAAGAGTCTTGGTCATGGGATCCTGGAAATGAGAATGGCTTTGCGTGCATCTTTCACTTTAGTGAGTTCGTTTTTCCTTTGTTTGAGCTGCGTCGAAGTGAGCTCCTCTGAGATTCATATTATTGTACCCTTCAGCTCGTTTGTCTGTCGAAGAATCTTCATTCTTCCCGCCCTCTCATTGAAGTAAACTTTGAGCTGTTTCCCTTTTGGGGAGATCATCATGATATCATCTTCTTCCCAATCCACTTGTGGTATATTTTCCTGGAGGCATGCGATCTTCTCATCTGTAGAAGCTTCTTCACGGCTGTCAAAACAGTTATCTGGCAGCCCCCCAATGTGTAGTATTGTCTTGTTGCACACTATAGCTTCCTGCTCTTTTACTTTTTCATAGAGGTCTTCCTTGCTGAGTTTGCTACTGGCTACTATAGCCAGCTCTTGTTTGGCTGAGCTTACTTGAGCATTGATCATTTCCTCAATGGTGGAGACAAACGTCGGTGTCAGTGGAGATGTGCTGCATTTCTGAATAACATCTGCAATAATTGCTTGCTTACTGTCTCCTTCCAGGTCCTTCACTCTCTTGGTGAGAGTACCCACCATGAGTCTAAGTTCTTTTATCTCCTGGTGTAGAAAATAGATTTGCTCCTGTGGGTCGGATCCGACTCTCCGTTTGAAATGTAAAGGAAATGGGCTCGATAGCGCTGCTACATCAGAGTAGGAAGGAACAAATGTCTTTGTTTTCGGAGTTGCCATGGTGGCCTGCATAGATCAGTGTGCCCCGGAACTGAGGTTAACCCCCTAAAGATGAGCCAGGGGATTAGCTCAGCCTAGGGTGTATCTACGCTGTTGCTGTCTGCGGGGGGGCTCGCGGGCCTATGGGATAAAGTGCGGAAAACACCAAAAAGGGAAAAAACTCATACAAGCTACAAAGGGCTAGAGCAAAGGACAGCGCCAAGCACAATGTAACTGTGTATCCATGATACAAAGGCCAAGGGACCCATAAGATAATTCACTATATTGGTACCTCCACCATGTGGAAGCAAGTGAGCCTGTGGGACGACTGCCATTTTGGAGATTGTTATATATAATCAAGTCGTGGATAGATACCAGCTCAAGTAGATGACGCCCATACCCTGTCACATGTGGTGTATCTGCTTGAGTGTCTCACTATCCCGAGCTCTGTTGGATTTAGTATAGGTACTATGAGAGAGTCATCATCAAAGTCCAGCCCCACATGTCTATGGCATGTGCATGCATTAAAGTACTCGAGAAAGAGGATATCTCCTTGTGTGGAGAACTCCGTTATGTCATCATATATTATCTCATATGGGCTGTGTCCCTCTATGGTGACCTCATGTGTAGAGGATGATGTATTTGGAGGAAAGTAGCACATTGCAATGAAGATCGGGCGTGCCTCCAGTAATCGGACTCGTATCCATATATGATGTGCATGCTCCTCTCTCCGCACTACGGATATTAATGGCCTCAAGTGTGATATGAAGAGAACTGCTACACCTCCAGAGCCCTTATCCCATTGTCTCACTCATCTCTCCTATGAGCTGACTCCCGTGTATATCCTGTCACTGTGGGCATCCCTCTTTTTGGGCTCTCATGTATCTCGGTATAAAAGATCATGTCTCTATCAATGTATGTCTCCAAGAAACCCCCTAGATCAGACCAAACTATACCATTGCAATTCCACACTGCCTGCACTCATCCTATTGGCCCGACACCGTCATGATTCCCCCTCTTCCTTCTCTCCCCTGTCCACTTTTTCCTCTATAATCAGCCATCTCTGTATGCAGCCACTTTCTTGCCTCTGTTGTTGCTATTATCCCTATCATCCCCTTCCTTTTGTGCTTTTGCTGTAAGAGAGTGAGGTCGTCATCCAAGTATATCCTAGTCCCTTTCAGAGTGGCCATCATACTCATGAGGGTAGATCTGTCCATGGCAGTCCGGAGTTTCAACACTAATGGTCTTGTTGGTGTTTCCGCCTTGGCTACCCTCCAGACTGCTGTCTCGTACGTGCACCGTTGAGCTACCCTCCAGGCTACCTCAATGAAAATGAAAATTCATACAAGCCACAAAGGGCTGAAGCAAAGGGCTCGCCAAGGCCCTTGCTGAGTACTATGCAAAGGTAAAACTATATAGCTTTTTTAAAAAAAGTATGTGAGACCAAAACTTAGTAGCTGAAACCTGGCACTGTGGTAGCTCAAAGGTGAGCTGCAAAGATATCCCAGATCTGCGTCTGTTGGGCTATCTCTAGCTGTGGCGGAGGGTGTGGTCTCCTCGACCTTTGTATCCAAAGAGCAATATCAAGGGTAACACCTCATCTCCGGCGATCTCCTCCAAGGACGGCAAAGATGGGTCGAACCACGATCGTGCGTGCCCTGGTCGCTCTCCGTGTCATGCGTGGACTCTGCATCCCTCAGTCAGTCGTACTATGTCGCCCCTCGCTATTGATCCAGGCTGCTCACATGTCTACTACCTTCTCATCCTCCACTCCTCTGTGTCCCCAAGCCAAGCATTTGCCTTCATCTGAGCTTCCAAGTTTTCTATCTTGGATGTAAGAAGACTGTTTTTCACATCCATATCTTGCATCATATGTGTTTTTTCTTGTTCCCAGTCCTCTTTCTTGGCCTTTTCCTTCCTCCAATCTTCTTGTATTTTCCCTCCTTGCTTTTTAAATTCAGCAAGGGTTTTGTCAACATAAACTTTTTCGGCCAGTAAGGCCACATTTGTGGCCTCTAGGTTGTCTATTTTTTAAATCAACACAAGGCATATTTTGTTGAGGCATGTGAGGACTTCAGTGGTACCTTTGTGAGCTGTCCCATTCGAGAGGGCCATCAAAGCAGATTCCAAGGCTTGTTTTCCCCAAATATCCTCCACACATCCACGTGTAGGCATGTTGCAAATGTTTACTTCTTGTTTTTCTGTTTTTAACAGAGATAATGCAGAGAAAAGGGGGTATCCCACTGAAATCACATATTTACATGCCTCGGGGTGAATGTCAGGCATGTTGGTGCAGTGTTTCCTCTCTCCCCTGCTTGCCTTGCCTGCCTTAGTACCTCATTGTAGTGCCCTGTAACTTTTTCTGCCCCTTCTTTGCTTCAAGGTTGATTTGTTGGGGGTTTCTTGATTTTCTTGATTTCCTGCAGGTGTCAAAGCTGAGGGGCTGCTCTTTCGGTGCTGTGGAGGAGGTAGGGGCTGCCAACGGGCTGCTGAGCTGCTGCTGGTAGCTGTTGCAGGTGTCGCCACAGGAGAGGGGAGCTGCTGCTTGGGCCGAGGCTGTTCAGGCTGCTCCTGAGCAGTCGCCTAGGTATAATTGGCTTGCTAGGGGCTGTGGGTAGGCTAGACGCTGTAGGTAGGCTAGGTGCTGTAGGCGGGGGGCTGTGGCTAGGCGGAGGCTAGGCTAGGGGGGCGTTGTAGGTAGGCGGGGCTAGGCTAGGCTAGAGGTATCGCGGCAGATTTAGGTGCAGGCGGGGGCTAGGCTAGAGGTGGCTGAGTGGCTGAGTGGCTGAGGGGTGGCGAGGGAGAGGCTGAGAGAGAGAGAGAGAGAGAGAGAGAGGGAGAGAGATGCATTAACATCCACGGGAGGCTTCGCGGGCCTATGGGACAAAGGACAAAGTACACCAAAAAGCAAAAAACTCACACAAGCCTCAATGGGCTGGGGCAAAGGGCGTGCTAGAGCCCTTGCTGAGTACTAAACTGATCTACAAAAAGAAAGAAAAGAAAGATATATTAATGTCCACGGGAGGCCTCATGGACCTGTGGGACAAAGTGACACCAAAAGGGAAAACTCATACAAGCCACAAAGGGCTGGAGCAAAGGGCGCGCTAAGGCCCTTGCTGAGTACTATGCTGAAATAAAGAGAGCTCAGTATCTCAAGCAAAGTCAAGTACAAAACATATCATATCATATCATATTAGGAGCAAGCTGAGAGCAGGAGCTGGAACGTCTATGAGCGGTGAAAATGTCTCGGATCTGAGTTTGTTTGGCTGTCTCATGCTGTGGTGTGAGAGGGGGGCGTGGTCTCCTCGATCTCTGAACCCGTTGAGCTATGTTCAGAGTGACCCCTCGTCTCGGGCGTTCCCCTCTGAGGAAAGCTGTGATAGGACGGACCTCAATCAAGTGTGCTCTGGTCTCTCTCTGTGTCGTGGATGGTCTCTG
Source organism: Dipteris shenzhenensis (assembly GCF_047967505.1). Lineage (NCBI taxonomy): Eukaryota > Viridiplantae > Streptophyta > Polypodiopsida > Gleicheniales > Dipteridaceae > Dipteris > Dipteris shenzhenensis. Next base: position 58,288,780 of record NC_141601.1, on the reverse strand, counting down.
CAATCCTCTCTCAGTAATCCAGACTGCCCGCATAGTAGCTAGCTCCTCCTCCTCCATTTCACTGTGTCTTGGAGCTGACTCTCAAATGCATAGAAATCTGTGACATGCCGCTGTGTCTGGTCAGCCTCTGTATTGGTGGTATGATCGCCTCGTGCTGCTCTCTGATCCGTCGTAGTAGGGTCTCCCTGTGTCGGCGCATCTCAAGCAGGTAGAGCCCAATGCAGACCTGGTCATGGAAGTGGATCAATTGTGATAGTAGGCCGAAGCCACTCCATCCTGATAGAGATAGTGGGATCGCTCCCGGATCTCGCAGTAGGCTAGGCAGGTGCAGAGAAAGTGTTCCTCTGTCTCAACCACTCCTAGTGTGCATAGCGTGCATGTCCGTTACTCTCTATGCTACTCTCCCTATCTCAATCCTCAGTTGATGGGATGAAGCCCGTGTCTACCCAATGGTGATCCTCAGTGCATGTGAGACTCTTTTGTCCTCGAGATATAGGGGTCTGATGATGAATCCCTCCTCCTAGACATTCAGGATATGGTCGCGGTAGAACTGGGTCTTGGTGGGGAGCTCTTGATCTCCCCCCAAGGCTCGAGACGTGTGGAGCTGGAGAAGATTAGGTTGTATGATACGGTTAATCTCATCTCGTAGGATCGACTCAGGGGGTGTATCCATAGTATACTGAAAGGGAGGGAGCTTGTCCATCTGAATCCCGTGTCTGGAAAACCATGTTGATATACGTGCATACCATGTGTCCGTCCCACTCTCAGCTAGTCGTCTGGATGCCTCTAGAGCTAGCCTTGGCAGTCTCCAATAAGGTAAAGTCCTAGACTCTATGAATGAAAGTCACTGTTTGAAAGATGGCATCAATTTGTAGTGGTGTCATGGCGAACTGTCATGGCGAACTCTGCTCGTACTTTCTCATGCAGGACTGAGGGCTTGCTCCGAATCATCCTAGATCCCATGGTCACTTGTAGCCGCTCAAATCTCCTCCACACTGCTATCTTTAGATGACATCCCCAGAAGGGTGCTGCATACATAGCAGTCGGTTGCACTAGCGTATCGAAGAGCCAACACTTTGTTGGTGGATCCTGAAAGTGTGCCTGGAAGCATTGTCTCTCTAATCGGGCCAGAGCTCGACATGCCTGGGCTGCATGTGTCATAGTGAAAAGGGGTCCTGTGAAGACTGCTCCCAAGTATGTGTAGGACTGCACTATCTTCACTGGTTCGTCTTGATAAGTGAAGCTGAGTCGACGGATCATTGCATGTGAGGTGTTGAAGACCATAACCTTGGTCTTCCCAAGTTTGACTGTCAGCTCTCTCTCTCTACAGAACGCCTCTAAGACCTCCAAATGTCTCTGTAGCCCCTTCGCTGAGGATGAGATAAGGACTATGTCATTAGCGAATAGCAATATTTGTATCATGAGATCGGCCAGTAGTGATCCTTCCCCTCCTAGGCAGTCTATGAAAGAGGTGATCTCATCAATGTACAGTTTGAAGAGAGTGGGTGAGAGGAGGCATCCCTGCTTCACTCCGATTGTACTCTCGACCCAATCCGATAGGAGGCCATTTGGGGCACGAACTCTGCCTCTGACTAATGGTTGGCATGGTGGCAGAGATAAGGAAGGCCAAGTATGAGTGTTCAGCTCCGAGTTGGGGGGGTATTTCGAAGTCGTGTATCCGTGAGACAAAGTCTAGTGGGCCTAGTAGATAGTCCACTGTACTAGACCCACCACCGTATGGGAAGCAAGCGAGTCTCCCGGAAGATGACCATCTATGTAGGCCATTAAAGATGATTAGGTCGTGGATTGCCTCCAGCTCAAGCAGATATCGTCCATACCTTGTCACCCGTGGGGCATCTGTAGAGTGCCTTATTGTGTGGATCTCTGTCATCATTTGAGAAGTCAAGTAGGCCCGCTTGTCTATTTTCTGTCCGTGCATGAAGTCCCCCAGTAGGAGGGTGTCTCCCTGTCTAGGAAACTCCGTGATGTCATCAGGATCGTCTCATATGGGCTGTGTACATCTGTAGTGACCTCTCGTGCATAGGATGACGTGTCTGAAGGAAAGTAGCACACTGCGATGAAGATAGGCCGTGCATCTGGGAGCTGAACTCGTATCCACATGTGTCGTGCATGCTCCTCTCTCCGAACCATAGATATGAGTGGTCTCAATTGTGATCTGAAAAGGATATCCACTCCCCCGGAGCCTCATACTCGGATCTCTCTCCTCAACTCTCTTCTATGAGCTAACTCCCATGTGTATCCAGTCACTGTGGGCAGCCCTCCCTCGAGACTCTCGTGTGTTTCACTATAGAAAATCATATCTCTATCATTATATGTCTCCAAGAAACCTCCTGGGTCAGACCATAATGTGCCATTACAATTCCATACTGCTATTTTCAGTTCGGTATGTGCACACATCCCATGAGCTTGACACCGTCAGAATTCTCCCGTTCCTTCTCTTCCTTATCTTCCTTACCTCCTCTTTCTCGGATGATCACCCTACCATCCCTATATGGAGCCCATTTCTCTGCTTCCCTCGTTGCCACTACTCTTACCTATCTTCTCTAGGGTGTTCCTATTGCAAAAGTGTGAGGTCATCATCCAAAGGTAGATCCTAGTTCCCTTCAAAGTCGCCCTCGTGCTCATGAGGGTTTTCGTGTCCATGGCTGGCCGGAATTTCAGCACTAGTGGCTTTGTGGGTGCCTCTAGTTTACCCATCCTCCAGGATGTCTCACAATTGAGATTGACTCCCACTTTTGTGAATAGTATTTCGGCATCTCCCATCAGAGTGTCTCCAATCGGTAGCCCCCTCACTAAGACATTTAATTCTTTGCTGGTCCTTCTCTTTTCCTCCTCCAATGCTTTGGAGATAAATTCTTTTTTTGGGGCTCTTGTGCCCTTTTTAACCACATCTTTCCATTCCAACATCTTAGCTTTCCCTTTGCTGATTTGTTGTTTAAGCTCAGCATGTGCGCCTTACATTGTTTCCTGCATGGTGGCAATCTCCTTTCTGAGAGTGGCATTTTCTGTTTTCAGCTCCTCCATTACTTTGCAATTTCCTTCCGGAAGTGCTTTCATGTCCTTTATTTGCTGCAATTCAATCTTCAAAGCATGCATCCTGTCTTTTTTTCTCACATATCCATTCAACCTTTTCTTTCTCCCATTCCTTCTTTGTGCCCCTTTCTTTCCTCCATTCCTCCTGCATTTTCCCTCCATGCTTTTTCACCTTTGCTAGTGTTTATCTACATGTGCCTTCTTCGGAAGGAGAGCCACATTAGTAGATTCCAAGCTATCGATTTTTTCAATCAATGCAAGGCATATCTTTTGGAGGTTGGTGAGGATATTAAATGTAGTGTTTGGAGTGGTCCCTGTTGTGTAAGTTGTAATGGCATTTTCAAGTGCTTGTTTCCCCCAAATGTCCTCTACACATGCTCGTGTAGGCATTGTGCAAAGTCAGTATTTGTCTCTGTTTGTTTGTTGAACTGTACATATTTTTTACTATCTTGGGTGGTCTTCAAGCAAGCTGGTGGTTCTTCCCTGCCCTTCTTTGGTTTTTTTAGTATCCCATTGTGTGGATTTGTTGTTGAAATCTCTACTTCCGCACTTTTCTTGGCTCAACACTTGACTTTCTTGATTTTTTTGTAGGTCTCAAGTTGGCTCGAGGTGCAAGGGGGACTGATAGCAGCCACGCCTGGGAAATGAGGCGTAGCCAATATGTAGGGGCTTGGAAGACCGTGTGGCTTGACACGAGAACTTTTTGGCCTGTGATGGGTATCAACTGGGGCACAGTAGGCGCCCTTGGTGGCGGGAAGGCCCGACGGTCCATGGTGGCGGGGAGGCCCAATGGCCTGGTATGAATAACAACAGGGGCTATGAAGCAACCCACGACCCTAAGGGCTGCACTTGCGCTAGGTATTGTGACATGAAGTTTGGGTTAATAAATCTCACGTATCTCTTCACTTTCTACTGCTTTCGAACTAAGTAACAGAGATATTTATCACCGAGAAAGTGACATTAAAAAGAAGCTTTTATGACAAGAGACCACACCATACTTTCCTTAGATGAGAATGAAGATGGTAACATGCCAAGTGATGTTGTACTCAAGCATAGGAAGAAGGAAAGGATCAGCAAAGGCCATAATCTTAGCAATCCGGCTTGCGCCAAAGAGAAGAGCAATACGTTGTTGAAAGAAGATCTTGCGGCTCAACATGATATAAATTGATATATATCAAGAAGTTTGAAGGGGCTGATTGGATCGGATTGGTAGGTTTCGGAGAAACATTGCACCTCCTTCATAGATATCTTTACAATTAGCTCAAAACACTCTGCAAACTGTCATCAGACATAGAGGCCTATAACTTTCAGAAGAGAAATGATATCAAAGATTCAAACACATATAGAGATGCGCCTTGAAATGGGCTTCGCTCTTATATAAGTTTCGTAAGAAACAAAGAAGTGGTTGAAAAGATATGGACAATTTACTGGACGGGGGTAAAAACTGTTTGAAAAAGAAACGGTCACACATAGAGAGTCATAGATTTTCGGTCTAACATCTGATATAGAAACTGAAGACATAAGATGATGCTCCTTGAAGAGAGCTTCACTCTGATATAAGTTTCGTCCAAATCAGACTACCGAGCGAAAAGTTATGAGCAAAATACTGACAGGGGGTCAAACTATCATGAAAAACACCTACTCCTTCTACTGATGCCGACTTGGGAGAATACTCCCTCCATGCTCAAACTTCATTAACGATCCAAGTTCCATAGAGGTCGCCTAGAAGGGAAGGAAGAGCTCACTTTGTGGCTCGAGAAATAGATAAACCATGTATGCGCAATGAGCGACTGAATAGACAACTTTTTTGAGCACTTTGGAAGAGAGAGCAATGGAAAAAGGGAAGAGACACTCAAGAGAGAGAACCTGAAGTGACCTTCATTACCAATAGAGTGAGAACTCAAATACAACTCAAAATACTATAAACATAAGGGAGAAGAAGAGATTTCATACATACAAGAGGGAGCAGGAGCTCCAAGGCTACTCATTGAAAGAGAATAAACTAGAGAGATATGGACTCAAGAGTCTACATAAGAGTCTATATAAGAGGATATCTACAAGAGGGAGAGAAAAGGCTCATGGAAGGCTTGAAGAGACTAGAGCTACAGCAGCATGAGGCTCAATGGTCAAAGAGATGATGAACAAGGGAGAGGAGTGCTCCTTTTATAGAGATTTTGTCACCCTCCTTCACCCATTTACAATTGCTACATGTAGATTCCTTTCTCCATCAATCACATAAGCCCGTATGTCATCATCCATGTGCTTTTTGGCTACTCTTGCATATGTCCCATCAAAAGATGCTCAAGACTCCTAAAATATTGAGAAAGTCAAGAGTCTCCTCACATGGAGCCCATAGGGACCCTCTCCTTTCCATATGTCCACATTCTCCTTATTCCACATAGGAATTCTAGAAGGATTCCTCTTGACTCCACACTCTTCCACACTCCTCCACATGCCTTCCACACGCTTGGCATGTGATCTCTCTTATATTATTGGAACACATGGAGATGAGACCCACCTCTTTATATGAGTCACTCTTCCTATTTTCTAAAAAACCCCATAATATCCCATACACAAATAAATCTCACCCCATACCAAGGTATTTATCATTCATACACATGGTATTTACAACGATCCATTCCACTTATCCTCTCAATTCCATACAATATCTTAACAAAATAAAAATAAGTGAGAGCCGCTAGGCTATCACTTGATACTCAAACTCTTATCAAACATAGATAAAAACAATACCGATGCTAAATAAAATATATCAAATTTTGATGTCATAGTATCAACTGGGACACAATAGGCGCCCTTGGTGGCAGGGAGACCCGATGGCCTGGTATCAGTAGCAGCAGTCCATACGGGGGCTATGGAACAATCCACGACCCTAAGGGTCGCATGGCATCAGCGACAGTCCACGTGGGGGCGAGGGACATCGTGATGCATAAACAACAGCCCACAGTGGCCTGAGGGCAACGCGATGCAGCAGCAGCCCATGGGGGCAACACTCATCTCGCATGGGCCAGGGGCAACGCGACGCAATTGGCAGCCCATGGGAACAGCGCACAGTCCATGCGGAGGCTAGACGGAGCAACAGGTAGGGCGGAGAGAGGATGACGAAGGAGGTTGGCGACTAAGGAGACTAGCTGAGAGAGACTGATAGAGGAGCTCGAGCAAAAGCAAGTATAAATCAAACTAGCTGAAGTAGGCTAAGAGTTGGGACCTAGAAATCGAAGCCCGGCATTGTGGTGGCTCATCTGTGAGCGGCAAAAATATCTCGGATCCGCGTCTGTCGCATTGTGGTGGCAAGGGAGGATGTGGTCTCCTCGATCTTTGAACCCGCTGGACTATATTCAAAGTGACCCCTTGTCTCGAGTGGTTTTCCTTGAGGAAAACTGTGATAGGTCAAACCTCAATGGAGTGTGCTCTTGTCACTGTCCGTGCCGCAGATGGTCTTCGCGTCCCTCTCTCTGTGATCTAGGCTGCTTGCATATCAGCTAGCTCCTCCTTCTCCACCCCACTATGTCGTGGAGTTGACTCAAATGCATAAAAATCTGTGACGTGTCTCTGTGTCTTGTCAACCTCTATATCTTGTGGTCTGGTCGCCTCATGTTGCTCTCTAATTTGTTGTAGTAGAGTCTCCCTATGTCGGCGCATCTCAAACAGATAGAGGCCGATGCAGACATGGTCATGGAAGTGGATCAGTCGTGAAAGTAGGCCAAATCCGCTCCCCTTGTGGAATAGGCAATGATCTCATAGTAAGCTGGGCAGGCACATAGAAAATGCTCCTCTGTCTCAACTACTCTTGATGTGCATAGCATAAAGATCCGTTGCTCTCAAGGTATACCTACTGCTCTACTCGTCTCAATTCTCAACTGATGGGACGAAACACACATCCATCCAATGACGATCCTCAATGCATGCGAGACTCCTCTGTCCTCGAGATACTGGGGTCTGATGAGGGTTGGTGAGAGTGGGCACCCTTGCTTTACCCCGATCGTGCTCTCGACCCAATCCAATAGACCATCTGGGGCACCAACTCTGCCCTCTGACTGACTCGTATAGAATCATCACACCCCAAATCAGCGTCTCTGGAATCTGCATCTCCTATAGTTTCCTAATCATGCGGGATTGTGGGGCAGTGTCAAAGGCCTTCCGAAAGCCTACAAATCATGTGTAGACTTTCTGGTGTCTAGACCTCGCCTCCTCAATGATAGCCCTCAGAGTGAAGATGTGGTCTAGAGTAGAGGGCTTCAACAAGTTAGCACGCACTGTTTGATCCCACAAACAATTCATCAGCAAAGTCCCACTAAGATTCGCGCTCTCTTTGCCCGCTCCAATGGGTTTTGGGACTCCAGATGCTGAAAAATTTCAAGTTTGGATCTGTTTTTATATTTTGTTTTATTATTCACACACCTATTCAAATGTGCCTTGAACTTGTGCTGTAAAGTTTTTTCAATGAATGAAGGTGTTGTGAGGTGCTGTATCGGAGAGTAGAGCTGATTCTGGAAAAGCTGTGGCAGGTGGGCCAAGCACTTGGTTTGACAACTGAATGGTCCAATCATGCTCTCTACATCCCAGGTATTGTGCATGTTTCTTTTTCATACCCCCTTTTATGCTATGACCATTTCAATGTCCAATGTCATACAGTGTTGTATTGTGCTACCTACTAAAGTATGTATGGAAAATTTGCCATTGCCTCTTCATAGACTCGAAATGCTAATCTTGAGTAGATTCAATTAATTAATGTGGAATTTGCTGCAGGAGAGCCCCCTTCCCTGTCTGCTGATCGCTGGCCTTTCCACCAGCCACTACCCATTGTCGGACCCCCCCCCCCCCCCCCCGCCCCCCCAAAATACACCCCCCCGCCCCCCCAAAATACACCCATCCACCCCCCTCCTCCCTCCTTATGGTAATTTTGGTGCTCCCCTGTGCATTGTAGAGTCTACTCCTTTCCTTCCTCGTGGACTTCGTGCCTCCTCCTCGTTGCTGCTGCTCCATTTGTCTTTGAAGATCAGGCGATTGCTACATTAAGTCGGAGGCAGGAGGTAACTGTTAGAGTTCATCTCCTGTCTCATTGCGTGAGGGCCTTGCTTATGGCTCTGCCCGCCCATATGAGGTAGTGTCGGGGCCATCATTGTGGGTTTGCCCGCCCCAAAGAGGCAGAGGGGGTTCATCATGGGGGCCTGCGTGTGCACGGACCTATGTGGGGTTGTTTGCCTCTGTTCTGAGGATGTGGAGGGGCCGCCATCTGTCACAGAGGGTGCGGGGGTCTGCAGGGCCTGCTAGAGGGCTGTTTAGGGGACGCCATCAGCCCACCTAGGGGCTGCCACCAGGCCGCACATGTGCACCTGGTTGGTGCCTTGTTTGGCGTGCCTTTAGGCCTTCCACCAGTCCACAACAGCCGACCCTACTGGTCGGTCAGTTGCAGACCATGTAACACCCCCTAGTCGGTCCATTTGGGGCTGGGGGTGACCCTATAAATAGGCCCCCCTCCCTCCCTTGTTTCTCATCTCAGCAAACAGTTCTTCACTCACCAGTTGAGGTTTTTCTCCAGCAGTAGAGGAGGTTTTTCCTGAGATCTTTGTGCAAGTCTCTCTTGTTTCCAATTTTCCTTGTGAGTGCTTGCTGTTTTCTCTCCATTGTTGCTCCGCACCGCTGCACTTTTCACAGGGTATCAAAGCCTAAGGCTGGCTAAAAAGACTTTAGCTGTGGAGAGGGAATTTTGCAAGCTACATCGACTCTTTGGAAGCTGTTCGTAGTGGAAGCTGAGAAGGTACAGGCTGCTATTTGGAGTACATAGAAGGATAGTTACTTTGAAGGGTGTTTTCAGATCGAAGGAGCGGATTGTGTGAAGGCCAGTCACTTGAAGGTCGAAGGGAGCATCTCTTCAAACCTCTCAGCCTTCTCTTCTTCCTTCTTTCTTTCTTCCTTCATTTCCTTTCTTCTATCCTCCTTCCCGATCTTCAGCGTTCCTTTCACTTCTATCCCATGGCTTCTCTATAGGAATTGGCAGAAAACAAGGTGAAGATCCATATCTTACCCACGTTCCCTGTCGATCATAAATTGGACGGGAACAATTATGGCATGTGGCGTGTTATGATCGAGTCAGTATTACAGTTGTACGACTTGGCGGACTTCATCCTGGTAGGTGGTACAAGGCCAGATCCCCTTAATGAAAGTTTGGGCATTCTAGATCAGAAGGAGGCCACCCAGGGACCGTGCCAATGCAAGGGTCGGTTCGTTCATCTTCTTGAACTGTACTCCTCCGATTATTAACCATGTAAAGCACATGTCGGCCGCAAAAAGTATCTGGGAGCATCTGGCCTCCCTTTGTAACTGGACTACCGTGATGAAGAGGGTCTCTCTTGAGGTTCAGATGAGAATATTCGATCCTACTAAGTCATCTTCTATGACAATAAGCTTTAGGAATTTCAACTGGAGATACTTCAGGCAGGGAAAGAGATATCATCTGAAGATATGGCCATTACTCTGCTATCTCATCTCACTTCCTAGTACTCTGCTTTTTATTCTTCCCTGATCACTAGTGGCAGGATGAGTACTCTCACTTGGGAAGAATTGGTGCCTATGGTGCTAGATCAAGAGGAGCGGTTTCAAAGTTCTTCCCATGGTGGTGGCTCCGATGCTTTGGCAGCCCCATAGTCAGGCAAGTTTCAAGGACTTCGTACCCTTGATACGAGGACTGAAGCTAAGGAGGAGGCACTGAAGGCGGAACGGTCGTGTAGTCACTGCGGCGAGAAAGGTCATTACTGGAGGAAGTGTCCTTATTGGGTTGACAACAAAGGTCCCAGTTCTTCCAAAGGTCCAAGTTCTTCCTCTGCTGCTATCACTCCCGCTTTTGTGCATATTGAAATGATTGATTCTCTTGCGTCCTCTGTTAGAGAGGGGGTTTCGTCTCTCCAAGCCAAAGACTTCCAGACCTAGATCGTTGATAGCGGGGCATCCCGGAATATGAGTCCTCCAGTTGGGTCGAAGGATTTTGTGATCTTCGGTGGTGATGTCTGTATCGGCAATAGCTCAGTCATCAAAGTTCGTGGTGAAGGCAAACTGAATCATTCCCAATGGAAAGGAGGGATGCACTCCTCTCGAGTTCTGCTCGTTCCCTCTCTCGGATTCAATCTATTGTCTGTCTATGAGACTTGTCGACTTGGAACCATAGTATTATTTGATGAAAACTTTGTGGAAGTTTGAGATAAGGTTACTGGTCAGGTGGTACAGATTGATACAGTTAGTCATGGCATCTAGACTTTGTCAGTGCTTTCCACGATCATGTCTTCTCTTCAAGGTGATCTCTGGCACTTTCGGTTTGGTCACTTGAATGTTGATGCTCTCTGGTGTGCTGCTCGTGAACAAATGGTCCTTAGACTACCGGATGTGGGCAGCAAGCATGGTCAGTGCCGGCCAGGTATTCAAGGAAAGCAACACCGAGATGCGTTCCCAAAGTAGGCTTCATGATGGGCTTCCTTACCTTTAGAGTTGGTCCATGTTGATCTCTATGGACCAATGATTGTTGCCAGTCTTGGCGGGGCTCTCTACTTCATGCTATTGGTTGATGACTTCAGTAGGTTTATGTGGGTATATTCTTTGGCCCACAAGTCTTTGGCGCATTCTTGCTTCTGGGAATGGTGTGCCTTGGTTGAGAATGAATCTAACTTTCATGTGAAAGCTCTTTAGTCTGACAAAGGTGGTGAATTTTGTTATCATTCATTTGAGGAGTTTTGTGTGACAAAGGGCATTCGATGGGAGTTTGTGAACACCGGCACTGCCTCTGAAGTAGGAGTTAGTAAAATAATCGTACCGTGGTTGAGATGTCTCGGACCATGTTGGCTCACCGAGAAGTTCCTATGTTTCTTTGGGATGAAGCCACTGCCACAACAGTTCATATCACGAATCGTTCCCCGACATGTGTTGTTCCTCTTTGTTCGAAAGCACTTCCGCAGGTCCCAAGCTGATCCCAATTTGTACATTTACCGTCAAGGAGGACTTCTTTCCCTTATCATCCTGTATGTTGATGATCTATTCATTACAGGAAGTCATGCTGCACATGCTGCCGAGACCAAGGAAGCTCTTTCTTAGGCCTTTGAGATGACAGATCTTCGTCTTCTACACTTCTTCCTGGGTGTGAGGGTTTGCCGGGCTTGCTGGAGGATTGTTTAGGGTGCACCATCAGCCCGCCTAGGGGCTGCCACCAGGCTGCATGTGTACGCTTGGTTGGTGGGCCTTTAGGCCTCACACCAGCCCACAACAGCCGACCCTATTGGTCGGTCTGTTGCAGAGACATGGTAACCCCCCCTAGTAGGTCCATTTGGGGCAGGGGGTGACCCTATAAATAGGGCCTCCTCCCTCCCTTGTTTCTCATCTCAGCAGACAGTTGTTCACTCACCAATTGAGGTTTTTCTCTAGCAGTAGAGGAGTTTTTTCGTGAGACCCGTGTGCAAGTCTCCCTTTTTCCTTGTGAGTGTTTGCTGTTTTCTCTCCATTGCTGCTCCGCACCGCTGCACTTCTCACAATAATGTGCTATAGGTGGGAGGAGGATGAGGATTGAGCTCAAATGCAGAGGAGGAAGTTCCATTTGTGACTGCAAGAATGAGGGGTAAACATCCTAGGCTTGGGGTGAACTTGCTGTGCTACAATGAAGGTCGGCTGGATGGCTTGGGAGGGCCTTGATAAGAGGTCATACCTGCCCACATAACATGTGTAGACGATCGCCCACAAAGGACATATAGATGTTCCCACATGGGGTGTGTTCACAGGAAGGCTTTCTACATAGATGGAAGGACTTGTCCTTTAAGGGTTGCCCATGTGTCCATAAACTTTAGGAGGGACATTTCCCATCTCCAAATATCCAGTCAACACCTGTGCATCATTCTAGCTGTGTAAGGTCGCTTTTCGAGCTTATGGAAGGTGCACTATTGATAGGACGGTCTAAAGGCAGTGCTCAATGTCTTTCATTGAAAGGGCTAAACCAAGGGTTATAGATTACATGGTTCCTGTATATTTTTTGTGCGCTGCTGAAAGGTACCTCTAACCATGATCTCATCGTAAGCCTACCTGCAAGATAATTAATAGTCAGAAGGAAACCCCGTAAGGTGCTTTTGGCTAGTGCGTCACCATCCAACTATATATTGATCACCCCCAAGCTAGAGTTCAGGAAACCATGGGCATGTGATCTCCTAGTTAAGACTATGTGCCCCATACCACACAGCCCCAGTCACTCATGGGTATTTGAGGGAGTCACAACCTCGATGGGCATCCCACAAAGCTAAGTGCTTTTGAGAAGCCCCAATTTGAAGGTACCCCCAATGCCCTTATTAAGAGAAGGTTTAGGATAAAACTCTAGGAATTGGTGGCGAAGAGAATCCACACTTTCCCAAGTGTTATATTTCTCAGAATGGTCTGTCTGCTCCACTTCTGACCAGCCAGCATCTACGTGACTTTCCTTGGTGCCGGAACAACTTTGCAGCAGCCTTGACTGCAAAAAACTGTTTCTAGAGATGAAAAACAATCTTCGCACTGTTTTTTGACGTTTTCATGTCCTATTTTGATTTTTTTTGCAATTTTCGAGCTGTCTACGCACAGGTGACCTTGTTCCGCACTTGTCCGTACAAACCTGCTTACACGTCCATAGAGTCGTATGGAATCGGCGATTTTGATTGCGGACTGTCCGTACAGCCTCTGTGTACCTATTTGTACACTTTTTGGTAAATTTGGACCTCCCTCCCTACAGCTCTACACAGCTTGTTTTTCTTGCAGTTCAGCCACCATTTGCTGTTGCAGAAGTGGTTTTGCAGATTTCAGGGTGTACTTGAGGCTTTTGAGCTTCTATAGTGATATTGCCTAGTTCAAGCCGATTTCGGGGCCCCTGTGTCATATTTGCAAGCAGATTAAAGGAAGTTTGTAGATTTTCAGCACATTGCAGTCACATTTTGCAAAATTGTAGTCAAATTTGGGGCTTTCAAAGATTTGCCCTCTTTTTGGCATAGTTGCCCTCTCCAAATTGGGGGCTTTTGCCAGGTTTGCTGATTTTTGCAGTGGCTTTGCCTAGTACAGGTGACATTTGGGGCTTTTGTGTCACAATTTGCTCAGGTTTGCAACGACATTGGGCTTATTTGGTCACATTTGAGAATTTTCAGATTCGTCCTCTTTTTGGCACATTTGGCCTCTTCAGATTTTGGAGCTTTTGCCAAAATTTTCTTTTTTAGCTCTCAGATTGCTTGGTAAGACATTGTCCTCTCAATTTCACACACACAGCTTGCAAGAATTCAGCGCTTTTCCTCCCGTTATCTTGCATTGGCTTTCGTGCTTTGAGAACATCAAATTCAGGTCCATTGGAGCAAACTTGTGCATACATCGGGGCAGATTTGTGCAGCACTTTTGCAAGACTATTAGAACACAAGTCAAGTTGAGCGTGTTTTAGTGTGTTGTACTAGGAGTTCTAGTAGAGTCTTATGTGTGAGTGCCACGTGTCATATTGGGAGATATCCCATATACACTTTGGTATTCTAGTGTGTGTCTATCCTATATATGATTGTACTTGTGAGTCACATCAACACACATCAAGGAGTCTACATCAAGCTTATCAATGTGAGTCTTTTCATTTTGGTCTATTGCTCATTTCCATTTCCATTTCCATTTCCTTTCACTTTCATTATGTTTCCATTTGAGTATTATCTTCTCTCTCTCTAGCCTACCCTTTCTCTCTCCATCTCCCTCTCCACCATGTTCCTTCATGTGGTATAAGAGCCATCCTTCCTCCTCCCTTTCTTTCGTCCTCTATGCTCCTTGCTCTTCCAAGGGATTGAGGTGAGGGAGGCCAAGAAAGAGGAGCTACTCTCCCTCTTTTCCCTTGGAAGGCAACTCTTCGTCCTTCACTGTTAGCCTCTCCATGAGTTGCTGATTTTGCTGGACATTGGAGCTGATTCATGGAGTTGGAGCTACTGCGTGATTTGTTGCCATCAGGCTCGAGTTCGCTGCAGATTTGTGCTTAGATTTGGAGCAATTTGGTTACCATTCTTGTGGGCGTTAGTGGGCATCTTCGTAGAAGGAAAGACAGCTCGTATTTTGCTCAAAGACAGCTCATTTTTGCTGTTTTGGGGGTTTTTTTGTGAAGGAAATAGTTGCTTATTGTTGTGGAGACATTTCTACCACTGGTCGCCCTAAAAACAATCTCATTTGGAGCCTATTTTTGAAGAAACGACCTACTTGAAGAGTGCTGCTATTGCTGCTATTCGTGCCTCAAGAATGCCGCCATTTGCCCTGATTGCAACGTGAGCTGTTGCCTATGCTATTCCAGCTGGCCCGATGTCTTTTCTTGGCTGTTTTTTGCCTCGACTGCAAGTTGAGCTGCTGCTACAGCCCATACTATGCTAGCCTTTGCTCGGAGCTCGCACTTCAGCTCATATTGTTGCAACATTTGAAGCAGACATGGAGTATTCCAAAGCAGGAATTATCATTGAAAAGTTTTTTGGTAATAACTTTACAACTTGGCAAAACAAGCTAAGTCTTCTGCTTATGAAGGAAGGTGTATGGAAGATGGTTAGTGGCAAGACAAGAAACATCAAAGGTCTTTCTAACATTGGTTTGGGTTTGCCTGATGACGTTATTCATCAATTGGATTTTGATGACACTACACATGAATTGTGGGACAAGCTAGAGTGCTTATTTGGTAACAAAATTATTCCAAAGTATTTCTCAGACATGAATTCTTTAAGCTCCATATGAAGCATGAAGATTTTCTTAATGCTCATTTGAATCATATGGAATCCCTCATCACCTGACTTGTTGCTTTGACGGCCCCTGTTGGGGAAGACGATCAGGTAGATGTCCTCCTTTCCAGCATTGAGGATATTCCTCAGTATCATGATATCATACCAGCGCTTCATGTAGCACGGGATATGTCCTTTGATGGAACGGTTGCAATGCTTCTCGATCATGAACGAAGGCACAAGGATGTTCAAAGCAGGCATTACATTCCAAGGGTAAGAATCTATTCAAACCTTTTACATATACGTATTGTAAGAAGCTTGGTCATATAGAGGACCGTTGTTTTGAGAAGCTTGCCAAACAACAATCCAAGGAGCACGCTAACTTGGCTGTAGTAGTTGCCACTAGTGAAGACGAAGAAGATGACACTCCGACACCAACTTTTGCTCTCATTGCTCATCTTCAAAATCTATCCTTTTTTGAGGAGGTAGATGAGAATGATGAATATGTCTTCTAAAATATGTCCATGAGCTTGATGTATATGGGTACTCTGCCTTGGGTAGTCCCCCAAAGAATTGAATATAATAATCTCTTTGAGTCAATAAAGGTTGGGAAAATGCATCGGTTCCCATTTCCAAAGACGGAACCCTTGGTGCATCCAGGAAGTTGCACCTTGAACATAGTGATGTATGTGGGTCGATGCGGACAACATCACTTGGAGGATACTACTACTTTGTTACTTTGGTGGATGACTTCACGAGGTTGACTTGAATTTATCCCATGAAGTTGAAGTCAGATGTCTTCTCTAGCTTCAGGCATTTTCTTGCCTTAGCAAAGAATGAGAGTGGGGAAACACTCTTGACCTTTTGCACCGAGAAGAGGGGTGCGTACTTATCCCAAGAATTTTCTAGAATTTTTAACAGCTCGGAGTACCATACATCAGTGCGTAGTGCCATACACTCCACAACAGAATGGACTTGTAGATCGGAAAAATAGAACATAAATGGAATGGGCAGGTGCATGCTTAAGGGGAAGCCTTTGCCAAATAGATTTTGGTTGGATGCTGTCATGTGTGCCAACGCACCCACTCTAGCATTGAAGACTATGACCGCTTATAAAGCATGGACAGGCTTGCAAGTTGCATTTTCTTACATGCAAGGGTTTGGATCTCTTGCATATCCACATGTACCCTCTCAGCTGAGACACAAGCTTAATGATAAGGCTATCACAGCTCACATAATAAAGGATACAAGTTGTTTCAGCCTAGCATGGGCAAGGAGATTGTCAATAGAGATGTGGTTTTTGCTGAGCATTCCCCTTTACTGTGGCTGGATTGTAAAAAACAGCCATCAGTTGAAGCCTCTGATGTTTGATGCTATACTACCCTTCACAGCTTCAGATGACACTTTGTAGGGTCTGGCTTCAAACGCTTCTAGCAGCTCATAGCCTCCTCTTGTTGCCAATGTTCAACTTGATGTGCAGCCACGGGATAGCAAGCAAGCTGAGCCCTTGGCTGCTCACACCAGAGGTGGTAAAAAACAAATGGATGCCAATTTGCTTCATGTTTCTTTGATTGCTACAGCCTGCAATGAGAAACCCCTTTGTCATAAGGATGCATTTGATAGCAGAAAATAGATGGATGTCATGAAAGCTGAACTTGATTCGATTCTTTCAAATGGTACATGCGAGTTGTGTGACTTTCTAGCAGGCAAGCGTGACAGAGGCACTAAGTGGGTCTACAAATTGAAGTGGAAAGCTGATGGCAGTACTGATTGCTACAAGCCCACCTTGTTGTGAAAGGCTATGCCCAGCAACATCGCATTGACTTTGAGGAGACTTTCGCTCCCACTTAACACATCATGACCATTCAGTGTGTCATCGCTCTTGCATCCATTGGGAGGTCCACCAGCCGGACATTAAGACCGAGATTTATTGGAAGAGGTCTATGTCACCCATCCTCCAGGCTTTGAGGTTGAAAATTCTGAAAATCAGGTATGCAGGCTGAAAAAGGCCCTGTATGGTTTGAAGCAGGCACTGTAGGCATGATATGTGAATATACATTCCTTTTTGGTATGCCTTGGATTTCAAAACAGCCCTACAAAGACCACTTTTTATGTCCACGAGTGAATCAGAATTTCTGATTTTAATTCTTTATGTGGATGACATGCTTATCACTGAGCCAGACACTCGGATTTCAAGGTGGATTTGCGGAAATCATTTGCAATGTCAGATATGGCCCGGTTGCACTAGTATTTGGGCATTCAGTTTGCTATTGTTGAGGGGGGTATAATGATGAGTCAATCCAAATATATTGGACAGATCTTGCAGCGCTTTGAATTCGAGGATTTTAAGCTTGTGCCATTTCTCAGTTAAGCGGGTACATGCACAAGCCCAACAAGCAGTATTGGCAAGGTTGTGGGCTGCCTTATTTACTTATGTCATACCCGGCCTGATTTGCAGTATGCCATTTCTGAGTTAAGCAAGTACATGCACAAGCCCAACACGCAGCATTGGTAGGCAGTGAAGCAGGTCTTTTATTACTTGAAGGCGACACAGCATTTGGGACTGTTTTGTAGTGATCAGTCTTTAGTGGATTTGCATGCATTCACAGATAGTGATTGGGCAGGTTGTTATGACACTCGTGTGTCACACAGTTGCAACTGTTGCATGCTTGGCTCTTCATCCATCTCTTGGTTCAGCAAGAAGCAGCCTAAGTTGCCACTTCTAGTTGTGAAGCTAAGTACAGGGCAACCTTCACAGCTACAGTAGAGTGTGTTTGGCTCCGTAAGTTACTCTCAGATCTTCATGTTAGCCTACACTTACAACCAGAGTGCTTTGGCCGTTGCGTGTAATCTCGTCTTTCATGCACATACCAAGGACATAGGTTGATATATCCATCTTGGACGAATATGTGCAACCATGATATAGTTTCCAGGTATACCTAAGATGTATCCAGGATACTTCGGCCATACCATGGATGGGGGTTTGTTGGCACTTAGCCCTAGTATGGCCTCATAGGCCAGTTACGATCAGTCAACCCTTAGGTTGACTTCATTGGTCAACACTTGTAGTTGACTCTAGGGCCTATATTGGACATCACTTGTACCATCTCATTATCCATTTGCAAGTACTTCGTTTTGGTTCAACCTGTTGTCTACCTCCTCGCATTCCATTCCACTCCATTGCTCCCGGCACCCAACATTGCCCTCTAGCAGCTGCAATCATCTCTGTTTATGCTGCCTGCATGGCAGCCTGCATGCTTCCCATGTGGCAGCCCTGCTATCCATGCCAGATCTGCCCCCTGGCAGCCTCTCTCTGTCTCAACAAATGTTGCTGCTACACCTCCCCTATGTTCTCATCTCACAAGTGGGAAGTTAACCATGACAATCCCAACAGCAAACCTACAATTGATAGTCAGAAGGAAACCCACCGGATAAGGTGTGGCTAGCATGTCAATACCCCACTATAGATCCTTCTGTCACCCCTGAACTAGAAGTCATGCAAACTCTCCCAGGTAAGAGTATGTGTCTTATACCATGCAGCCCCAGCCATGCATGTCCGCTGATTGTCCCCAGTCATCTGGTTCATCCTCTCCAGGTTTAAGGCTGCCTCATCTTAGTCACTGGACATCATCCCCTATTTTATCTATTGGGTCACAAACCCCACCTAGGATAGCTTCTTTTCTAGGAGTTTTGAAGCCTGTGTCCCTGGACGTACATGATTTTGTAGCCCATGAAAGGGGGAAAGATTAGGACTACAGGGAAGGAATTCTTCTTCTTTACGTTCCTTTTTTTTTTTCCCCAAGAAAAAGACTTCTATTAAGTAAGAGAAAAAACCCGTGAGAGCAAGCTCAAAGCGGAATACATCATGAAATCATGAGGATAAATAAAAAACCCCCTCAGAGTGAGGTGGAAAACAACCAAGGCTGAGGCTGAAAGTGCCACCTCAACCCTGTAGTAGTTTCAGAGAAGAAAGGAGAATCCTTCCATTTCCTGAAGAAAGAAGCCCTCCTAGCTAAGGCTGCACGGGAGTCCCCGTGCATACCCGTCCATACGGCCATCAAAGCATGTACGATGTCTGTCCAGATACTAGCCAATGTGTGCGAGGGATGAACCTGAGTGCCCTCCAAAGCCTCTGTGCATCTGGCTCTCCAGATATGCCAGGATGCTATGCTC